>NC_049217.1:22656943-22686943 GCF_013347855.1 Anguilla anguilla
TGTTTATGTGTGTGTGTGTGTGTGTGTTTGTGTGTGTCTGTCTGTGTGTGTGTGTGTTTATATGTGTCTGTCTGTGTATGTGTGTGTGTGTGTGTCTGTGTGTACGCGTGTTTGTGTGTGTCTGTGTGTGTGTGTGTGTGTCTGTGTGTGAATGAGTGTGTGTGCGCACGCGTATGCAAGCGTGTTTGGGGCTTCTACCAGTTAGTGGTGCAGGGGACCGATCTGCACACAGTTCCCAGATCACCCTGCAGATACGCCACGCCTAGTCAGGGGGTCAAGGGGGTCGAAGGTCAGCCGGCCCTGCGCACGCCGCAGGAGGGCAGAACCTACTCTAATCCGGTCCGAGCCGGTTCTTCAGCCGCGGCAGGGGCGCGTGGCGCTCTGCGGACGCGACCGCCGTGTGGGGGCGCGGCCTCCTCAGTTCCCTTCAGCGCGACCCCGCGTTAAAGTTTCCACTTCCCCCCCTCAGGTCCGCTCGGAAAATCTGCAGCGCAAATATTATTGCGAATAAATTCTTTTTTTTAACACATGTCTTTTGATATGGCGAACTCCCGGTATGAATATACCGCATGGAAAATGGCAGAATGTTTAAAAAAGCACATATTTTTTTATGGCTGAGCCGACTTCAAACGGTACCCAATCCGTCCAAACCCACCCCCTCAAAGGCTCCGCAATATTGACCAAAAATAAAACCTGACTAACTGAACTTTAGAGAATAGCACAGTGAGCCCACACTGGGCACTTCAAACTTACTTAAAGCACCCCCGCCCGCCCCCCCATCCCCCCGCCCAAAAGAAAACAACTCCAAGGTGCCCTACAGGACCGCACAAACGAAAGTTGCCGTCCCCCTTTTGAAGGCCCTAAAGCTCCTCTTTGTTCCTCTGCTCAGCCACAGACCCCCTTTTCTCTTTCCTTTTCCTCCTGTTCCAATTACATTTTGATGAAGTTCTTAAATCTTGTTAACCCCCCCCCTCACCCCCCCCCCCCGCACCGTGCTGTTCCGACCTCCAGCTCCTGCTCTTTAAGCACCAAAAGCAGGTGTGGGAATGGCTGAGTTGCCATAACATTACCATGGAGACGGGACGAACAAGTGCTGTTATTCTCTTCCACCCAGTCAGCCCTTTAAACCCCCCTACCTCCACCCCCCCCCCCCCCCCCCCCCCCCCCCAGACCCCCAAAAAAAGCACATCCTGGCTGGAGCACCTGTGACTCCCAGCCCCCAGCCGGCAGACAGAGCCAGACTACAATAGCCCCCCCTCGCTCCCTCCCTCCCTCGCTCGCTCTCCCGGTTAACAAGCCAAACACACATCAGGCGCTCTCTCTCTCTCTCACACACACACACACACGCACCCACATGAACGCCAAAAAAAAACACACACACACACACGCCAAAAAAAACACACACGCACACACACACACACGCCAAAAAAAACACACACACACACACACACACACGCCAAAAAAAAAACACACACACACACACACGCCAAAAACACACAGCCAAGGAGCGCGAGTGTTTTATTAGTTCATTTCATTTTTAAATGATCTCATTACGTTTACGGCGCCGGGCCCAGACCAATCACCGGTGGCCCAAGGAGACGGGCGCGAATAATCTGAATAACAGACCCGGGACCCGGCCCCACACCGCTGCCCTCACCTGTCAGCGGGCCGTGAAATAAGGGCCTTGGACGAAGGGTCCCCACAAGGCCGGGATAACTTCACACAGCCTGGGCGAAGCGGGGACCTGTGTGAGGGGCGGACAGGACTCTAAAAAGCGTCCGACGGACAAAAAAAAAAAAACAGTACCGCGCTCCTCGACTGAGGACGGGGGGAAAAACACTGAGACGCGTTCGCCCCGACGGAGAAGCAGATGTGCCGATAAAAACTCTGCAAGAGGTCGTGGAAAAAAAGAAGAAGAAAAAAAAAGAAAATGACTTTTAAAAGTCTGCGAAATGGATCCTCCAAGTGCAAAAACACACGCTCGCGTGCGCGCGGAGTTCATCAGCTGCTGGAGTAATCGAGCGCGCCCGCTGGCTCTGCATCAGCGCGCGCCGCTCGCGGTACTGCAGCCTGCCGAGCCGTGTGTGTGTGTGTGTGTGTGTGTGTGTGTGGGACGGGCTTCAGGGGGCCAGAGAAGAACCCGGGGGCCCCAGACGGCAGCTCTGATTCCCGCGTGGAGCGGCTTCACTGAAGCTTCTCCACCTGCTTTGTTTCTGCAAAATATCCACATACAGTGGGGAGGGGGGGGTGGGGTCCAAAAGTCGGAGGACACTACCAGGTCCTACCACTACCACTGCCAAGGAATAAGGCAATTGTGATGCTCCAGTTGCACTACTTATTCAAGAGTACGTTATCGAGAGCAGTTACAAGCCAGAAATTGAACACACGTCCTAAACGCTCACATGACATGGGGAACTAAGTAAATACCTGGCTCGTCCACCGTAAGGTAAGAATCTCTATGTGAGTTGTCACAACCCTTTATTCCATTCAAATATTAACAGATGTGTGTTCCTAAAGCTCCACATGCAAATATCTGGGCTATCAACAACCAAAACCGTCTGTCAATTCAATGAATCTGCTATTCAACCCGTTACTGCTAGTGCTACCAACACACATTTTTGTTTACTTATATTATTAAAGTTTTTATTTGTGTATACTTGAAGTATAAATCGTAATTGTATTAGCCCTTGGTAAATAAGGAAAACAATGTTGGTAGTGTAGTGAATTTTGGTCCTGACTGTATTTAATACTGAGCAATACGTATAAGAATATGCAATTTACTAAGTCAACACATAATAATAATAATAGAAAAAAAAAAAAATAATAATAATAATTAAAGTGCTTTTCCAAGATCAATTCACAAGAACTACCTCACAAAAAAAGATCAGAGACACAGCCCTTTCAGTAAAACAGGGCAGTTCACTCTGTTCAGCACTAACAGGCCAGTGTCTGCGTCCCCAGCAGTGCTCTGACAGCAGGTGAGTTGTGCAGTGCTGCACTCTGCACTCCTGTGTGGCTGTTTGTCCTGCCGGGGCCCCTCCTGGTCCCCCTTAGAGCCCTGCGTCCCCGGCAGGCTGCTGCTGCTGCTGCTGCTGCCTCTCTCTGGGCTTCAGGCCCTCTCACCAGCTCCAAAAACAACCTGGTGTCTGGCTTCTCCTCTCTCCTGTGTGTGTGCGCGTGTGTGTGTGTGTGTGTGTGTGTGTGTCTGTGTGTGCGTGCATGCATGCGTGCGTGCGTGTGTGTGCATGTGTCTGTGCGTGTGTGTCTGTGTGTGTGTGTGTCTGTGTGTGCGTGCATGCATGCGTGCGTGCATGTGTGTGCGTGTGTCTGTGCGTGTGTGTTTCTGTATGTGTATTTGCATTAGCCCACATGGATCTCGGTCCACGCTGTCAATCTACTAATTCTGGCTACATTTCGGGGGAACCCCAAAGCCCAGAGTGCTGCAAGTAGAACTATGAGAGGCCAGAGTACTGGAAAGCACCCGCTATCTGTCTAATTTTATTCCGCCACACAAGGACATCAGCTCAGGTGATGACGGCTACCCAAGGCTATTATTCAGAACAGGAGCTCACTTCCCCAAAACCGCTGTCTTCCGTGGGGGGTTCGGCATGGGGCGTAAGGAAACTAAATCAAATAAATGCATTGCCACAGGGACCGTCAGCTACAGCCTGAGCCAGTTATAACCCCCCCCTCCCCACACACACACACACACACACACACACACACACACGCACACACACACACACACACATGTTGTGAATAACAGTGAGTTGTTTTCACTTTAGGCTACTTACACGGCGGCTTCTGCTAAACCTACGATGAGTTTCCACTGGTTTAGGAGTTACGAGTTCCCAGTGGTCTCAGAATTACGACTTTCCAGCAGTTTCAGAGTTACGACTTTCCACTAATAATTCCAGAATGATCAGCTTCTGGAATTCCTGCCTGGTAACAGAAAGATGGTGACATAATAATAATAATAATAATAATAATAATAATAATAATAATCATAATCATAATCATAATTAATAATAATAATAGCAGCTTTTTGATGATGTATTGCTGATGCTGATGATTATATCAAAATCAATAAAAAATTTGATCCCAAAAAAAATAAAAGTAAATAATAATAATAATAATAATAATAATATTTTTTCTGCTTCTCATGCTCAGCACTAGCCCCCAGCTGGGTAATGCACGGCAGCCATTTCTCACCTGAACCCTCACCGCCCATCAGCAGAGGCGGAGAGGGAGGGAGTGAAAGAGGGCGAGCGGACGTTGGGCCGCGCGGGGCGGCCGCGTGGGGGTGAGCAGAGGCAGGACCTCACCAGTGTTCGCGAAGGCGCCAGCGTTTGCCCTCGGGGAGGAAGGACCACGGAATCAAACCCGAGCCGGAACGCTCAGGAACACACAACAGGAGCGGCGTACCGTCATCCCAGATAACGAGGAATAAACCACAACGAGGGTTATTAATTATTATTATTATTATTACAGATCGACGCGCGTGACAAATGGCGCTATCTGACGCAGTGAAAGTTGGACGCGACAGCAGTTCTGTCCCTGTTCATTTGCAGGAGCGTAAAGCGAACCGCTCCAATGCGTTCAAAAGTTCACACAACAGCAAGCCCGCCCGCCCGCCCTGTTACAAAGCGTCCGTGTGTTCAGTGACAGCGATCGCCCCGTGGCGGGACCGGTCAAACCGTGGTCCCCCCCTCTCTCCCGTGGTCAGTGGGAAAGGTGATTTATGGGCCTGCTGTAAAACTCTGTCACGTGCGAACGCGAGCCAGCCGAGCAAAGCCCTTCAGTATGAAGCATTCAACACCAATTCGCATCACGAGACGGCGGCAGTTTTTCCCGTAATAATAATAATAATAAGAGCGATGAAAAACTCTTTCTGGGCCCATTTCAACTCTGAGCTCCTGGAATTGCAATGAAAAATATGGACGGGGGGGGGCTGGGGGGGGGGGGGAAGGAGAGAGAACGGTTCCTTTCAGAAGGCATGGAAGCTATTTTCTCATTCACACACACGTTCATACAAAAGAGCCCTATCCCTGAACCACTGCTCAAATACCTGCGGGATGAAATCAGAAACCTTCTGAGAATTACATTAGACATTCGCTTGCCAACTGTCAGACATGTCCATGTATGAATTATTAGTATTTTCTCTTTTTCTCAGGGCTGTAAAGACTCCCATTACTTTTCTTAGAAGGCTACCTGGCTGAAGTCCTGGGGTGCAGAAACGCTTCTCCCCAGCAGAAAAGTGCCGGTGAGAGGAAGCCGTAGCGACAGATTATTATTAAAAATAATATTTTTATTTTATTTTTTAACCAGAAGGGGCTCGCTGTAACGGGCGCCCTGCTGCCAGCTTGAGTCACGTTTTGGAGGAGCGCGGGGGCACTTTTAGCAGATGGAGGGAGCGGTCCAGAGCGCGCGTTTCCACCGCGGTCTCATAAATCCAAAAAAACGAATAAATCAAACTCAGGCGGAGGGATAAACGTCTTTAAAAAACGAAGAAATTCGGGGGCCCTTCACACGATCCTCCGTTCCTGTCAGAGTTGCTCGCCTGAGCGAAAACCGAAACTCAAAATGACTAACACATTGCGGGAGAGGTTACGTTGTCCCGACCGATCCGGGTTTGGGTCAGCCGCTCGGGGGGGGGGGGGGGGGGTGGGGACGGCAGCCATTTCAACACCTGGTATTTGGACTCTCGACCCCTGGTGTCCCCGGCTCAGAACCGTGCGATTCTGCCGAGGTTCTGCTGGGCTGGAACGGAAGGCACTGCCGCCATAATGGAAGCACTACTGCCATCCAAACGCACACCGGACACACGCGCAAACTTTTCGCTTTTATTTATTTTTTTAAAACCAGAACAGCCATCACTGAGCCAAATGAGACTCGATACATCTGTCTTGAATTTTTTTTAAAAAAAGGGGGGTTGGGCTGGTAGAGAGAGAGAGAGCTCTGTTCCAAACGGGGGCCTGGTCGATTAGCCCGAGCCTCCCGCCATCCCGCTGATTAAAGGGGTTCGGTTGGGTTACGGTGGGGCGACCGAGCCGCACTCCGCTCGGAAAAAACCCCCGTCAAAGAGAAACGACGCCGAACCGGGGGGGAGATAAGCCCCGCCCCCTCCGCTGGCGGCAGGGGGTCACCTGACCGCTCGGGCCCGGCCGCGCGGGCGAACCCGTTCGGTGTCACGTTCCGTCTCCGATCCCGCAGGGGCCGCTCCTCATTGGTACCCCAGAACTTTCAACTCGGGGCCCCCCCCCCCGTACATCTGAGGCCAGGGGGGCGGGGGCCGGGGGGGGCAGCGGTCGGGCAGAGGGGCTATATTTCTCCAGCTTTTACGCCCATATTTTGAAAGTAAAAGAGGAGTGTGTGTGACTCTGCGCACGTGTGTGTGGGTGTGTATTTTGGGGGGGCAGGACGTGGTGGGGGGGAGGTTTAATATTTTCTCCGACTGCAAATAATTAAGCGGGCGAAATTTAAAACGGGTGCCGCGGACTTTTTAAGTTTGGTCGTGCTACATCAGCGCCGCAGCGCCGCTACGCTATCGTGCTACGCTATCGTGCTCTGGTTTTAATTCCCCGTCTCTTCGACTGCGCACTTAAAATCAAAGTCGAATATATCTGAGCACACCTACCTGGACACCCCCACCCCCACCACCCCCCGCTGGCCAGGAGAGGGGACGGGGGGGTCCCCTCTGACCTGAACAGGAAGCGCAGGCCCAGGGTTCGGCAGGAAACGCGGCCAGAGAATCTGACACGACGCCGCCAGAGTTTCCCCAGAAAAGCTGGTTGCAATTGAATCTCATTGTAAAGTTTGCTGATTACAGCACGCCAGAAGATCCTATTAAGCTCATTATAATTATGTTTATAGAGGGAAGGAGTGGGGGGGGGAGGGGGTTAGAGCTCTCTGCTGAACTCTCCCAGCTGCGATAAAAATCTGTGCCTATAATGGAAAACGGGCATAATGGCGGCCTTTCTCCGAGACCCCCAGCCCAAAAGCAAATGTTCTCTGGGCTCAATTTTCAACCAGAGAAAGAAAAACAAACACTTCACTTTTTCTATTACCATCCATCTCTGTGGCCGGGCCTGACGGTTTGAGTGCGCACTGTACACTTTCGCTCAATAAAAGAAATAAAATATGTAATATGACATATAAAAGACAAAATTGACTTTTAAAATCAGATGCCAGCTTTGTGGCGCAATGTAAAATTCAATTACTTTCTTTCTTTTTGCCAAAGCCAGCATGAAGTTTGGCTTTCGCATTAATTTAGTGCTTTTCAGCCTTTTCTCTAAACAAACCCGAGTAGCTTCATCCGTCTCTAGGACACGATGACGGGTAGAACAAACACACTGTCAGGGAGGGTTTCATTCCCTTTCCTGGACCTGACCTACAGTCATCATTGGCAAGACTAAGACCGTGAAACTGTCCTGTTGTCCATGAGTGGAGCGGTTAAGAAACAGGATAGGACCAATCGGAAAAGGGTTACCGGTTCAAATCCTGGGCAGGGCACTACGGGGGTACTGTAAAGCACTGGGGTACTTAAGCCTATTTACTGTTCCAGTAAATATCCAGCTCTGTGAATAGGCCGTTTGTACGCTGCGGTGGATCATGGGAATGAATATAATAATATATGAACAAACAAACAAATGGAGCACTGTCTGACCAAGGCCGTTCCACCGCAGTTGCGCTGAGATTATTTTTGCTTAAAACCACACGGTTAAGGAAGCGGCTACTTCCATCTGTACACGACAGGACTCCGCAAGGACGCAGAAAACAAATGCCGTCCTATCACGCTCAAGTGGCATTACCCATCTATAATTACATCACTGCCGAATCCTTCCGTTACACTCATCTGTAACACCCTGCATCCTCTCCTTTGAGGCCATTACATCGGTAATACGCCCTGTAATATCTGCCCTGGGGGGACATTACATACGTAACACAGGCAATAATCTTTCCTTGGGATCATTACATAAGTAACACACCCTCATAATCTCTCCTCTGGGGTCATTACATCTTTAGTACGCCTCGTAACATCTCAACTGGGGCTGCGCAGTGATGGGAGGAGCCTATGGGCTATGACAGGAGCCGGCTTTGCTGATTGGTCGATTCGTTCGTCTGTTCAGTAACCTTCCGACGCACCGGGACAGCGGACGGGGAATGGGGGGGCAGCCTGGGGGGGGGGGGGGGTGATGTGGGTTTGAGATACAGGTGTGAGCTCTGTCGTTACACCCTAGAGGACCGCGTGTCAGCAGATCTTCGCTCTCTTAGGATAAGCACATAAGAAAGAGAGCAGGGCTGTGAGTGTGACTGCAGCCTCCTCCCACGGGCAGGGGAGCAGCCTGCTCAGAGGTCTTCATCTCTGGAGACGTCCCATATTATCCTAAGCATGACTGATAATACTCAGGCTGGCAGTTGCACAAAATAACATGTTGGACAGCTTCTGTGAACCGCTCACAATGCACTATGTACATATGTGTGTGTGTGTGTGTGTGTGTGTGTACACGCACACACATACATACAAGCACATCAACATGGCAGACCACTCGGATGCAATTAAAAAAAAAAAAAAAAAAAAAAGGAAGTGGTGATTAATTAAAAAATTTTCCAACCAATTTAACGCTGAGGGGCAAGTTTATTCTGGACATAGACCAACATAAAGATAAGGGCCCTGAATGTGAGGTCAGGTGTGACCCTACAGCGGAGATGGCTGGGTGTGGGGGGGGGGGGGGCACTGGAGCTGACCAGGTGGAACCTTCAGCTCGGGGCTATCAGAAACCCCTGAGACACAGCTGGGGGTAAGGGTGGGGGGTGGGGGGAGGAGAGGCTCTCGGCTTTAAAAATGGAAGGGGTTGCAGGTTCAAACCCCACATGGGACACTACTGTTTGATCCCCTTGTCCCCAAGCAGGTCCCTGACCCTAATCACGCTGCACCACTTAAAAATCACAAACACAACGTGCAAAAGATTTCTGCAGTGCAAGTCTGCTGAGAGTCTGCAGTGCGACTATCAGGGAAGTACCGGACCGGAGTGAGCTTCTGCGTCCAAACATTTAAGCAAGTCTGAAAGAATGCGTGGGGAGGGGGAGCGGACGCTCAGAATTCCTGTTAGCCTACTGTCATGCAGTTATCAGTTCCGGCTCGGGTTCGACAGGACCGGCGGGGGACGGAGGGGGGCGTGGCAGGGGAGAGCCCAGCAGCTTGTCGCCAGATGAGCAGGGCGACGTTAGACAGCTTCTCACCACACGCACACATTTTTTCAATGCCACCACCCACCAACACACACACACGCTCACACACACGGGGACACATACACAGACACACGCACTGTACAAACACAAACGCACACACACGCACACACACACACACACACACACAGAGTAAACTCTAACATTCCTCATCCTGAGGCTGAAAATGCAATGAAAAGTAATTTCTGCATCCCTCCCTCCCTCCCTCCCTCCCTTCCTCTCTTTCTCAATGTGCAGATGTGTAGATATGCTGGCCTGTTAATATTAACACAACAAGGAACAAAAGCAGTGCCTTGTACTCCAAACACATGGACCGTTAATGGAAGAAGCAGGAATGGTTTATGATGTGACTGGTTTACAAAAGGGCTTGGTGTCCTGCCAGCATTCCCCTTCAGTTTATAATACTTCAGAATGAGCAATATCCCCAAGCCCAGCGGGACAGGGGGGTTTTCGGGCTGCGAGGTGCAGCCAGAGGTTCTCTCTCGCCCGTCCTGCACGCGGAACTCCAGGAACGGGGACAGGGAGCCGGGAGGGGGTGAGTTTTGGGTCCGACCGTGTAAACTCCGAAATGTCTCGGACAAACAAACATTCCGATGAGGGAACATTCCAGTCGGTGGCATTCACAGCACAATGGCACTCTCTGTCCGTACAGGGCTGGGGGGGGGGGGGGGTAGGGGTGCAAACCGTGTTTCTCCTAAAAAAAATATTTCTGTTCAGTACCCCCCCCCCCCCACTCCACTCCTCCCACAGGCTGTTTTGGGCCCAGACCCAGGAGCATAACAGGCCCCATCTTGCAGAGTGGACTAAGGGTCCGGTAGCATAGCAGCAGCACAACACCCAACACCACTAATTCACACCCACCCCCCCCCCCTCACCCAGAACCGCAGGACTGTAAACCCGCACGCCGCACACCCCGCGGGGTCACGGGAGGGAGGGGGGTGGAGTCAGATGTCAGGTGAAGGGGCAGAAGATTGACGAGTCTGTGATGAGACGCGGAGCCCCGCCCCGCCGCCTACAGGGGGTCTTCGCCATGAGCGAAGCAGGAAGCGGACCCCCGGAAATGCCAGGAATGTGACAAGCCGCTGCCGGAACTCTGGAGGGTCTGAATTCTAGAACCCTCCAACATTCCAAGCAAGGCTTTCCAGGCACAAAAGCATACACGCACGCAGGCATACGCACACAAACACACGCACACACACACGCACACACGCACACACACACTCCCGAGGTCCTGTGGCTAGGCCCCCTCATAGTGTGAAACCCAGTTGGGCTGGTCTGCACTTACCCAGTGGCGGTGCCCAGCGACACTGAGGCCAGAGAGGAGCCCAGCTTCCTGCTGTCCCACAGCCGGCCCTCTCTCTCCCGTACCTGAGATAACACCAGCGTACCATTATACACAGCCGTACACACACACACGCACGCGCACGCACACACACACACACTCACCCGCGCACGCGCACACACACACACACAAACACACACTCACGCGCACGCATGCACGCACGCACACACACACACACACACACACCCCAGAGCCGGCCCTCTCTCTCCCGTACCTGAGATAACACCAGCGTACCATTATACACAGCCGTACACACACACGCGCGCACACACACACACACACACACACACCCCAGAGCCGGCCCTCTCTCTCCCGTACCTGAGATAACATCAGCGTACCATTATACACAGCCGTACACACACACATGCACGCGCACACACACTCACGCGCACACACACACAGACACACACACACACTCACGCGCACGCATGCACGCACGCACACACACCCCAGAGCCGGCCCTCTCTCTCCCGTACCTGAGATAACACCAGCGTACCATTATACACAGCCGTACACACACACACTCACCCGCGCACACACACACACTCACGCGCACACACACACACACACGCAGGCACGCACGCACGCACGCACATGCACACACACACCCCATTATACACAGCCGTACACACACACGCGCGCGCGCACACACACACACACACACACACCTCAGAGCCGGCCCTCTCTCTCCCGTACCTGAGATAACATCAGCGTACCATTATACACAGCCGTACACACACACAAACACTCACCCGCGCACACACACACACACTCACGCGCACACACACACACACACGCACGCACGCACACACGCACGCACGCACATGCACACACACACCCCATTATACACAGCCGTACACACACACACACACACACACACATATCAGCCAAAGTACACAGTCAAACGTCAGGCACCCTGCTGGAAACAGCTAATCTCATGTGAAGCCACTGAGTTTTTTTAATCCCCCACCTGATTGAAGCCAGTGGTCAGGAAGTGGTCCGAGTCCTTTATCCACAGTATGCGCGAGTCCTTGTTGTTCTGATGACCCGGTGCACTCTGTAAGAAAGACAAACGAGAGCTCATCTCTCTGTGCGGACCCAGGAGCGGAGGGGACAAACACCAGCGTATGCAGCATTATGACCTCTACAAACACCAGCGTATGAAGCACTATGACCTCTACAAACACCAGCGTATGTAGCATTATGACTTCTACAAACACCAGCGTATGCAGCATTATGACCTCTACAAACACCAGCGTATGAAGCATTATGACCTCTACAAACACCAGCATATGAAGCATTATGACCTCTACAAACACCAGCGTATGCAGCATTATGACCTCTACAAACACCAGCGTATGTAGCATTATGACCTCTACAAACACCAGCGTATGTAGCATTATGGCTGCTACAAACACCAGCGTATGCAGCATTATGACCGCTACAAACACCAGCGTATGTAGCATTATGACCTCTACAAACACCAGCGTATGTAGCATTATGACCTCTACAAACACCAGCGTATGCAGCATTATGACCTCTACAAACACCAGCGTATGTAGCATTATGGCTGCTACAAACACCAGCGTATGCAGCATTATGACCTCTACAAACACCAGCGTATGTAGCATTATGACCTCTACAAACACCAGCGTATGTAGCATTATGGCTGCTACAAACACCAGCGTATGTAGCATTATGACCTCTACAAACACCAGCGTATGAAGCATTATGACCTCTACAAACACCAGCGTATGAAGCATTATGACCTCTACAAACACCAGCGTATGTAGCATTATGACCTCTACAAACACCAGCGTATGTAGCATTATGGCTGCTACAAACACCAGCGTATGTAGCATTATGACCTCTACAAACACCAGCGTATGAAGCATTATGACCTCTACAAACACCAGCGTATGAAGCATTATGACCTCTACAAACACCAGCGTATGAAGCATTATGACCTCTACAAACACCAGCGTATGTAGCATTATGACCTCTACAAACACCAGCGTATGTAGCATTATGACCTCTACAAACACCAGCGTATGCAGCATTATGACCTCTACAAACACCAGCGTATGTAGCATTATGACCTCTACAAACACCAGCGTATGTAGCATTATGACCCCTACGTGAACAGCACTTTACTCAGTGTCAACACATTCACATAAAAGCTACTGGCGAAACCGATGGACACAAGATATAAAATACAAAATTCTTTCACTCCTTCATTCATTCATTCCTTCAGTCATCCAGTTCCTGAGGGAAATGGACTCGCGGAGAGGAGGAAAGACTGCATCAGGAGCGGAGGAGTGCAGGCTCAGTCTGGACCGGGGCGATGTGTTTTTCCGCTTAATTTATCGGTCTCATCTCGAGAACGGCAACGAGCGACGCGATAACCCGGCCGTGAGTGAGGCCAGATGTGGCGGTGACTCACCAGCAGCTGGATGCACGGCAGACGGTGACAACCGGATGAAGGCGAAGAAACTCGGCGAACCGCCGGTGAACCCGTGACCCCACGCCGACCCCACCCCGACCCCCACGACCCAGAGCAGCACACCCAGGTACCACCTAACGTTCCTGCAACGCTCCCGCAACGTTGTGGCAATGCTATCTGGTTACAGAAATGGCACAACAACACCGAGAGAAACCAGGTGCCTGAGGGCTCAAGGTGAGGTGCAGGTCTGGAAAGATGGGGCCTGACTGGATGATAATAGACTCTTCCGGCCCCAAGTAAGCACTGATTGGATGAGGACAGACTGTTTTGGCTAAGAGAAGCTCTGATCAGAAGAGCACTGACTCTTTTGACTAAGACAGGCCCTCATTGGATGACCACACTCTTTGGGCTGAGGTAAGCTCTGACTGGATGAGCACAGACTCTTTTGGCCAAGGTTAAGCCCTGATAGGATGAGGACACATACTTTTTTCCAAGCTAACCTGTGATTGGATGACGACAGGCTTTTGGCCTAGATGAGCCCAAATTGGAAGAGGACAGGTACTTTTTGCCAAAGTAAGCTCTGACTGGATGAGCACAGACTCTTTTTGGCCAAGGTAAGCCCCGACTGAGAGAAGACAGACTCTTTTGGCAGGAGAGAGGACATCTCGGTCAGAGCTCCACATGGAGGAATGTGCAAGCGGGGCGAAACTGCAACCCAGACAACCGGAGCGGCGGAAAAATAAAAAAAGCGCAGAGCTCCCGGTACTCCCGCCAAACCCGCCGCGGTATGCCTGGGCGTGCGGCGGCGCGGATGGCGGACTCTGCCGCCATTAGGCCCGGCGAGAATTTCCACGGAACGGGTTCCGGCCGCAAGCGCTCCTCTTCCCCGCAGGCGGCCCGCCTCGCCTCCCCCCAAAATTACCGCCGCTGGTTTTTTGTACGGCCGCTGTCTGAGCCAGAGAGCGCGACGCCGCGACGCGGGTTCGAGAGTGAGAGGCCGGCTGGGGCGGGGGGGGGGGGGGGCATCCAAAAATGACACGTTACTACTGGCACCAATCACCACTGAGAGTAAGAAAATAAAGGGGGGGGAGGGGGGGGGGGGGGAAGAAAAAAACAAAAAAAAACGAAGTTTGGTCATCAGAAGGGTATAAAAATAAAAACATGCCAGGCCACGTCCTCCCGTGCAAACATCCCAAACGAGGGTGCATGGACCTCACTGTGCCGAGCGGCATCCGGGGGTGGGAACAGCACCTTAAAAACAGCCCTTACAGGAGACACAACCCCAGCGGGGAACATGTGGGGTGAATCAAAGTCTAATCAAAACCCCATTTCCTTTTCACCCATGACAACAACACCCCCCCCCCCTCCCCACTCTACCCCAACCCTCCAGTGCAGCGGTTAGAGGGGACAAGTGAGGCAGGAAAATAAGAGAAGAAGTTTTGTGTGTATTTTAAAAGTTCTTTTCCCCTCACACACACACACACACACACACACAGAGCTGGTGCTGAGGGAAGTTCGGGAGGGACGGTGACAGGCAGCTCTCCCGCTCAAACGCTCACGGAGAGCAGGAGGACCGCACGTCAAACGCGTGGAAAACAACACGGGCCCCGTCTGCCGAGCGTTAACCTCGGGGAAGAGGCCTGAGGGATTCACCTGCGCTGCTCTCAGGCTCGGAGTGCGGTGGGTGCTTCAGACTTTGGAACCGCCCCACGGAGTATTCATTGAAACCAGCGCGTGTACGACCCCAGTTCAGGACTACATTACCCAACTCCATTCCACCGGTTGGGGGGGATGGGGGGGAAGGAGGACGTGGATGTTTTGAGCAGTACCCCTTCAGTAATTTGCACAAGTTTAATCATTAAAGGTCTGACCAACACGGGTGCTTCCTGCACTATTTACCAGGGTAAATGGAGCTTTGTCGAAACAGCCATGACTCACTGTTTTTTTCCCCTTAAGCTTCCTTCCTGGTTTGGAATGGGCAATATTTACGAACGTTCATCACTGCAACAGCCGCTGTCGATCGGAGAGAGTGCAGACGAGCATGCGCTCGCCGCCAAAGCATGCAGAAGCAGCTACTGCATCAGCCGCAACATGAATGGAAGGAAGGGGAGGGGGGGGGTACCAATTATGCAGGATTATGACTAATTATTAGGCTGCGTACCACAGTCAGCACCGCGGTGGTCCGGATTCCGCACCACACTGTGGGGGCCAGTCCGTGAGCTTGAGCTGCGCTTTATCAGGATGAGCCACCCAGCAGCCCATGGCTCGGCGTTTGACAGCACGCTTGGGGTGAGAAGGAGGAGGAGGAGGAGGAGGAAGAGGCCACAGCTGTGCGTAGGAGCTACCGCAGGAGCGCTGCGCGGTAGAGGTACCCCTGAGTGACTCATGAAAACACCGCGCGTGTAACACGTGGCAACAACAACAAAAAAAAACCTCACAGCTGCGAGCGGGGCAGGAAACACGATAGCGCATAGCGGCCGGCTCCAAAGACCCATACATCAGAAACAGCAGGCCGAGCGGCCCACGGAAGGAGGGAGAGAGAGTTAAACCCCCCTCCTCTTCTACTCTGCGCACGGCCGAATCTCCAAAGTGACAACAGAGCCAAAAAAAACCCTCCTCCCCCCTCCCCCCGTAGAGTGACACGTGCGGCTCAGCGGCCCGGGCCAAGCGGGTCACCCAGCGGTCCCCTCCCCCGAGGCACAGCAGCTCTCCCCCGTCCCGCCCCGTCCCGCCCCGCCCCGTCCCGCTCCACCCCGCGAGCACACAGGCTTTTTCCGCCACGGCCGCCGCGTCCCCCCCCCCCGGGGTAAAAACACGGGCCTCTCGCCGGAGCGCGGGCCCGCCGGGCCACCGTAAATATCCCGGGACTGTAAGCAGACCTGAGACATTAAGCAGCTTTATTTACCGCCCCGCCACTCCACCGCTGGACAGGCGGAGCCAGAGGTCTGCACAGGAGGGTCCCGCAGCTCGGCCTCAGCGAGCGCTATTAAAATCTAATCTGCACCAGGGGGGAAGGCAATAATTTAACCTGAACTCAAGTATTCAATTTATATGTTAATTGATTAAAATTATTATTATTATTTTTTTTTTAATTCTCTGTCCCCTTAATTACTCTGAGAAAAAGGAACGGGGGGGTTCTGTGAGTCTTCGTAGTCGCCATAATCGTTTCACGCCACTTTCTGGCCTCTTCCCTCCTCCTGCTTGCCCTTTGTCTCGCTACTGGGGTTTTTTTTTTTAAAAGCACAAACAGGGACGCAGCGTAACGCGGTTTGGCGGTTGGCGTTTCGCTCGCGGCGCGTCCAGCCGCAGAGCCCTGTGCTGGCGCAGGGACGGCGAGGCCTGCGCCGGGCCCAGCGCTCGGGCTCCAGATCCCCCCCCCCACGCGCCCAAGAAAAACAAACAGCCGTCACGGACGCCGCAGCTCCGAGCGGAAAAAAAGGGGGACGTGTGTCTGGCAGATGTTGCGCTGGGCGATGATGTCATCGGCCGGTGCGTCGGGTCCCTCGGCTCGCTCGCTGTCCGTCACGCTGCGCGCTGGACCGACTCGCGGGCGGACGCGGCGGCGGAGGAAGGGTGCGAAGGCCTCACGCGCCAACGCCGGCCCCACCCGCTAGGGGAGGTACAGCCAGCTGCACACAGTGAGGGGACCAGTGTGTGCGTGTGTGTGTGCGTCTGTGTGTGTGTGTGTGTGTGTGTGTCTGTGTGTGTGTGTGTGTGTGTGTGCGTCTGTGTGTGTGTGTGTGTGTGAGAGTGTGTGTGTGTGTGTGTGCGCGCGCGTGTGCGTGTGTGTGTGTTTATGTGAGTGTGTGTGTGTGTGTGTGCGTGTGTGTGAGTGTGTGTGCGTGTGTGCGCGCGTGCGTGTGTGTGTGTGTGTGTGTATGTATGTGTGTGAGTGTGTGTGTGTGTGCGCGTGCGTGTGTGTGTGTTTATGTGAGTGTGTGTGTGTGTGTGTGTGTGTGTGTGTGTGCGCGTGTGCGTGTGTGTGGGTGTGTGAGTGTGTGTGGGTGTGTGTGCGCGCATGTGTGTGTGTGTGTGTGTGTGTATGTGTGTGCGTTTGTCTGCGTGTGTGTGTGTGCATGTGTGCGCGCATGTGTGTGTGTGTTGTGGGTGTGTGAGCGTCACATGGGGCACGTATATTTTCACAACTGCACTCAAAAATTTGAAATACAGTCCAATAACTTAAGCGAGTGAAGTGTATTCTCAAACCCCGAATACTGCATGCCTGTGCACACATTCCAGCGCGTGATTTCACAGCTGCGTCGGAAACTGCGCAGAGAGAGCCGGAGAGAGCAGAGAGCCGCAGAGCTGCAGCCCGGACTGCACCGTGCGACCCGCACTGATTTAAACTCGCGTTCCCTTATCTGGACGTCGCAGCTCGTTGTCATGCCCCCTGGGCACGACTTAGCATGACTCTCTGACCTAGCCTGTGCTTACTGTGAGAACTGGACTTAATGTGTTCATGGCCATGAATAACTGTTACTTAATGAGTATTGTACCTTATCGGACCTGTGTTTTGTAGCAGTTCCAGGGGACCTTCGGCATGCACTTATTTTACGTCACTTTGGATAAAAGCGTCCCCACAGGCACTCCAACGGCACAGTCCAGCGACCATTCATACAGCTGAGTTTGTAATTGAGACATCTATAAAAAGAATTATTAGTTGATCTAATATGGGGAGAGTCAGGAAGGAAAGCGAAGACGAATGGAAGCTTAAATGCTGTGAAAAGCATATCCTGGAGAGCCGCAGGGGCTGCTGGCTTTCATTTTTACGCAGTACTTGAGTGGCACAGCAATAGATCAGTTAAAACAGTTACATTACACAGTTAACTCATGTCCCCTGGTTTCTACTAAATGGATCGCTGGTCTTACGGAGAGAAAAAAACCCAGCAGACTCTATGGCTCTCCAGGACCATAACTGAGTATCACTGCAGTAAAAAGGAAAATGCGTCCATATAAAGTAGGAGTGTCCAATCTTATCTGAAAACGGCCAATGAGGGTGCAGATTTTTGTTTTACCCCAGCACTAAGACAATCTCTGGGTGTCCCTACACAGGACAGAGGGAGAGAGGGAGAGAGGGAGAGAGAGGGAGAGAGGAGGGGAAAATGTACGATGCAGGGGTTAAGAAAATTAAACGAAAGAAAAAAAAACACCTTTTTTTATTTTTCCAACTACAGAGAGAGGGAGAAGGTCTGCAAGAAGAAAAGCAGCGACGACCCAAGGAAAAAGAGAAGAAAGAAGGAGGGATGAGCCGGGACGATGGCGAACCTTCGGAGAAATGTCGATGTCAGCGTCTGCCGGCTCACGGGTTCGTATTAAAAAAGTTTCCCAATGAAAACAGAGGGAAGCCCCCCCCCCCTCCCCGTTACCGCTGTTCAGATTTCTGCCCGTCGTGCGTTTGAGCAGAGAGACAGCATCTGCCTCACCGAGAGAGAATGTTGATTCACTAACCAGGAGAAATATCAGGTGTCTCTCTCTCTCTCTCTCCCTCTCTCCACATATGGTAACCATTTCCAACTCTCACTTCTCTCTCCAGTCCTTCTTTTGAGTTCTTTTCCATTTCTCTGTCTTTTTCCCCCCATTTGTCTTTCCTCACATTGTCTTTCTTCTTTCATCCATACCTGCTACCGAAAGATGCCCAGCACCCTTCCCTCTCTGCCCTCCCTCCGTCTCGCTCCCCCTGTCCTTCACTCCTCCTCCGACCGTAGGAATCCCATCGTCCTTTCCCTCGGTTCTCCTCTGACAGAGGCCTGTCCCCCCTTCCCTTGACCTTCTCCTCAAATAGAAACCCCATCCCCCCTTTTCTACACCTCTTCTCCCGTAGAGCCATTCCCTCTCTCCCTGCTGACAAAAGCCAGGAGGGGCTCACTGCAGGCAGGGGAAAAACAAGGAGAAGAAAAGGGGAGGGAAAAAAAAACGACAGAAGAAAAAAGCAAACCAGGCATTTTATTCTTTCATTTCCTCTGCCGCCACCACATTTCCACCGATGATTAAAAAGGCCTTTCCATCTCCCTCTCCATCTCCCTCTGTATCTCCCAGTGACCTCACTCACTCTCTCTCTCTCTCTCTCTTTTTCTCTCGCTCCCTCCATCTCTCCCTCTCATTTTCATTCCCAATTTTACTTGTGAGAGATGGAAATGAGAGATTAGCCGTCTCAGCTCAGCATAAATCAGGGCATTTCCTAAATATGTCACAGAACTCGCTCCCCTCTAAACCATGGGCCACCGAAGGGCCCATCCCGCGCACAGCTCCCCCTAAGAGAGAGGACAAACGGGTGTGTGTGTGTGTGTGTGTGTGTGTGTGTGTGGGGTGTTTTAAAAGCTGAACGCATTTCCAGAAGGGCAGTCTGTTTCTATAGCTCGTAGGTTGGAAAGCACAGAGGGCAGAAATGGCACGCTGTCCCATTATGAAGCAGCATTTAAAGACCAGCTTTATTGAGCAGGGGAAGGTGTTGCATCACCGCAGAAGCATCGGACCCGCGGCCGCGCATTCGTGATCTAATCATGCCGGGGGGGGGGGGGGGGGGCTGCAGGGGGGGGGGGGGGGCGGTCCGCAACACGAGACGCACGGCGCAGGCCGCTTTACCGGTGAGAGGCATTGTGGGAAATCTCGGGCATTTTAAAGCAGCCGTTATATTTGCAGCCGGCCGAGCAGAGAGGGTTCTAGAACTCCGGGTTCTGTGGGGGGGGTTGGGTGGGGGGGCTGCGGAACGGCGCAATCTCACACTCAGGAACTGTGCTCCTTATTCTACACGCGGCCACCATGACACATCAGAACATAAACTCTGTGTGTATAAATACACACACACACACACACACACACACACAATGCAGTCAGTATGTATACACAAATACTAATTCAGTGGTCAAGGTCATCCCAGGTCTCCCACATAGTCATTTTCCCAGCTAAATAACTGGCGGGTGCCCGGCCTTGTTGAACCGCTTGTTTACTACACATTAAGGGTAATTGTCTTTTACCCTCTTTCTTTCTCCCTCCCTCCCTCTCTCTCTGTCTCTTTTTCACTCTCTCTCACTCCCACTCTGAGAGAACACATGTTTAGAAACACACACGGATTAAAATCCAGCTGATGTGAAACAGGAGGACAACAGCGTAGGCTCCCGGACCCCAAAGGGGGAATGTAGAAATGGCAGAAAGTCTGGGATAAATATAGCCATGCAGCCTGAATGAATAGGTTATCCAGAGGAGCCCACCCACCTCCCCCCCCCCCCATTTTGTTTAGATTTTTTTCCTCTTATTTTGAAATTTTTGGGGGAGAATCTTCCCACGGACCGCTGGGGAACTGGCTGAGAGCACAGCAGAGAGAGGGAGAGAGAGAGAAAGCAGAGCCCTTTACCCAGATTTCATCCCTCCTTCCCTTGAAACAAACCAGCCCCCCCCCCCACCCAACATCAGCCTTTCATATATTTGCTCCCTCTTTTATGAGGCGCCAATCAAGGGAATCTCAACCAATGGGGATCCAGCAGGGCCACATTCCAGCAACCTCACTGGCTCTCATTCTCTGGCAGGATGACACAACTGGCTCCTATTAACATCTGGATTAATGGAGACGTATGAGCGCGTTTATCTGGCTGTGACAACGAACAATTTTCAAAAATGAATGTTTGGACACATGGTTAATTGAACAGAAGTTGTGCTAAAACACATCTGTAAGCGATGCTCATTGCACATAATTGTGTGGCTGCTCGGAGACCTGCGATTCCCATCAGAGGGTTTAAGGGGATAATTTCGGCCTGTGGAAAAGAGGAGGATTTACGAGCCAAGCTGTGAATCACGCTGGAGCCGCACACTGGAGGCCCAGAAGAGCGGGCCAGACCCAGCTCAGCTCCTGTCAGAACCCGCACACACCAGCTACGCTTTGGCCCCGCTTCTTTAAAAAAAATAAAACCCAGGTTTCAGCTGGCTTAAGAGCTGGACGGTGCTGTAGCTCGGGGAGGGGGGGGAGGGGGGGGGTATTTTTCTCAGAGTGTATTCTGAAAGGTCAATAACCGCACCACTCACCAATTTGAACGTCTTTTTTTTCTTTAAGAAGCGTGAAAGTGTTTGGGTTAGACGTGAAACAGAGGGCTGAAGAGGAGAGGGCTGACCTCTGAGGAAAGATCTCCTCTCCTCTCCTCCTCCTCCTCCTCATCTCTCCCGTCACCTCTTCTCCTCTGTCTTCTCCTTTTTCCTCCTCTCCTGCACTCCTCTCCTCCTCACCTCTCTTCTTCCTCTCCTCTCCTCCTGCTCTATTCTCCTCCTCCTGCTCTACTCTCCTGTCCTCTCCTCCCCTCCTCCCCCCCCCCCCCTGCCAGTCTGCATGGCGCTATAAATACTCGGGGGGTGAAACGTAAGCGGCGGGGCCGCGGCGGGCGCCCCAGCGTGGCTCCTGGTCCTCCCCGCCGCGCTTTCTCACCAGTATTGGTTTCAGGAGCTGGCACCCGACCCTCCGCCAGCGCAGCCGCTTCTTTTTTTATTTTCCGCAACCTTTTCTCTTCCCCCCTCTTCTTCTTCCTCTCCCCTTTCCATCACAGTCGTTCGGGTCTCCAAACGCAAACGAATCGCATTTATAAACGATTATAAAAGACGATTATAAAGATTTGTCACAGATGAATCGACCGGTCGCGATAAACACGGACGAATCGGCAGGTCGCGATAGACCCACTGACCCCAGCACGGGTTTAAATTTAGCCACGTTGGAAAACAGAACCCTAATATTATTGTACCTATACCTATACCTTTTCTGATAGCCAATAGCTGTGAGAACCCTGTGGTAAACAGATGCCCTGTGCTTGTATAAGGTGACGTTCCCAACAGGCGTCTCATGATTTTTCACGCGGCCAACGTAGCAATTTTCGGAAATAGCAGCAGGTCTTCCCACGTACGCCCCATTCGGGGTAACGCATCCATACGGGGCAAAGTTCCCAACGGCTTCTCCGCGCCGCCCCCCCCCCCCCCCCCTCGCCCCTTTTAAGGAAAACGGGTCTTAAAGTCCCGTTTCCGGAACGCGGATCGTTTTAAGGGCAGGAGCGCGCCCGATGCCAAAAAAGAGGTAAAACGCGGTGAGAGGGCCACACGCTGTCCTGTCCCGGAGCGGACGGGGGTAACCCAATACAGGACAGACCACTGCTGGGCAGGTCCCGTAGGTGTAGAAACCATTAGTGACCGTCGGGGCGCAAAGTCTCGCAGCTCACATCCAGGAAGGAAGGGAGGAAGGAAGGAAGGAAAACAGCCCTCGCGCATTATTATTTCTATTCTCCTATTTTTGGGGCGCCGCGTTCTTCCCTCCCACGGATAACAGTGCACGCTGCTGACAGACCAAGACTCCCAAGGCCGGGATTCTGGAAAATTCCAGCCAAGAAAAAAAAAACACACACACAAATAAAAACACACGCGCACACAAAGATGGCTCCCGCCCGTTTTCTCTGTCAGAACGCTGCAGGACATCGGGGTTCGGGAGAGAGAGAGACCCGCAAACACAAAAACGAGCCGCGCTGCGCACATCTGGCCACCCCTGTCCCGAGCGGCGCCTCGAACGGGGACGGCGGGAAGCCCTCGGTGGCGGGTCTGGTGACGCGGGCCTACAGATCGGCTCAAATTCACTGTGCAACGGCATAAAACACAGAACGAGGGCGGGAGCCTGTGATTATTTCACCGCTGTGCTCATTGGCTCCTGTCCCCAGACTGAAGGGGCCAGCTGGGCTGAAGCTTCCGGCCCTGAGGACAGGAGCGCTCACACACGGACACTTGCGGCCAGCGAGCATCATGGGAAATCAGGAGGAGTTACGCAGGGCGAGGCATTCTCAAGGGTTCTACCACAGGTTCCCCGTAGCAGCCAGATGTTCGGTTCTGCATCGCGAGCAGTTCTCTCTCTCTTCCGCTGAAGCTGAAAAGCTCAGATGGGACACAGATTGTGATGGGACCCTTCCAAGGATGACACAATGGCATTGTAAGCTTATCTTGGGCACACCTCCCCAAGAATACTCACAAACTGCATGACAGCTCGGCACTAAAAATTTGCCGTTAACAACCAAAAACGTTTTGAGGAAGCAGAGAGGATGGACGGAATGTCGGAAAGGTGTGTGAAAAGTGTGCACTTAAACAAATGTTTAAATGAACATCCTGGCATTCGATCCGTCATCGCCGTGAACGCAGCACCTGGCAACACGGTCGCCATGGAGAGCCCGTGCGAGCCGGACTCCGCACCACTGCGGCGATAAGAGCGAACGCGGGAAAGTTCTAGAACGTGAGAGAACGCGACCGCGGAAACGTAGCCGGTGATGACGGTGTTTGGCAGATGCGCACCGGCAGCTGAAGAACAGACCTGCCCCCCCCCCCCCCAGATTCACAGGGTCGAGATGAAAAGCGATTTGTCACCGCAGAATGATTCCCTTTGTCGTCTACAACCCTTTCATAATCGCGAGGGTTCTGGCTGGCCGGCTTCCATTCTCCCGACAGCCACATGAGAGGCGCTGAGTCTTCAAAGCGCCAGTGCACGCGTGCACCCCAGCCGCGTCCCACAAAGCTCAGTCAGGACAAAGAGACCTCCCGAAAATCAAAGAGGCCCGAAAGGCACTGCGCGCACATGCACACAAAGGCGCACGCAGACACGCACGCACATGCAGGCGTGCGCACACGCAGGCGCACATACACGCGTGCACTCAAACGCACATACGACTCTTTCCCCGCGTAAATCACCCCGTCCTGCGGTCCCGCGACGGGAAGAAGTCTTTGATTCAAACTGGCTTAACACCCAACTCTTCCTGCACCATCATACCCCACCAAATCCACAATAAAGACAACCACGGCACAGCACTGCACCTGTCAACAAGAACAGGGAGGAGGCTAGCTCACACTGCAGGTGTTCAGTCTGCTGTACATTTCAGACACAACGTCACACTTCACGTTAACCAGTCTCATTCACACAGGCCGATTAAGAACGTAATGTCTAACTACAGTAGCGCTATGAGTGTCCCACACACCTACACGCTATCGTATAACCTATTTATAAAAGGATGGGGTACGGTTCTGGTTCATATGTAAGATTCGGTTTTCATATTATGTGCAATGAGGAGGCTGAGAAGACCAGTATGTGAAACAAGTTACCGTGATATTTGAGAGTAAGAGAAACAGAAACCGCCATATTCCATTTTGCAAGCAGACACTAAGAGTAAGTTGCACATTAGATATTCATTAACTACAATATAATAACAAAGGTAAACTCTCTACTTCGCATAAAGTATCCGATGCTAGAATGAAGCATTCCCCCGAGTTCTTCTGTGGAATCCGGAGTATCAGGAGTTCAGAGGTCAGCGTTTAAAAACGTACGCTTCCAATTATTCTCCGAAAACTGACCGATCCGAGCTATTCTGGAAGAGTGACCCCGCCTAAATTAGCAGGTCACCCACAAGTTCAGGCATCTGGTTCTGTCCCAGCCCGACGCTGGGGACTGCGTTTGATCACTAGCAGGCCTGAGGCGGTTATATCACTGGACACAGGGTGACCCGCGAGCCAAACACAGCCTCTCCAGTTTCCATGGACACAGCCATACCTGTGAAACCCTTTACATTACATTACAGTTAGCAGACACTCTTATGCACAACTCTTTACATAGCATTTACATCGCATTCAGTATACTGAAGCAATGCAGGTGAAGTACCTTGCTCAAGGGTACAACGGCAGTGTCCTACCCAAGAATTGAACCTATGACCTTTTGGTTACAAGCCCAGTTCCTTACCCACTATGCTACACTGCCGCCCTTTGCTCCGCTCACCCAGGCACATCGGCGCTAACCCTACACATTGGTAGCCAGCCGCTTGTATATATTTGCCGAAACGGGTTTTGGTTTTGTCGTGGCACTGCGCCGGGTACAGAACGATCGACTCTTGCGCTTAAACTGGCGTGCGTTATGGCACCAGCCAGCGGCGTCTTTTTCACCAGTTTGGTCGTCCTCTAGCAGGGCTGCATATGGAGCACATTTAGACATTCATCCAGCCTTTCGCTCAACAGGGGTGACGTGCGATTTTTTGAACACGAGCCTCGGTGCGACCGAGGCATTGTCAGAGCGGTCGCCAAAGAGCTGCTCTGCATCTGGAGCCCCCTGGACAAACGACAGAGACAAGGCCGTCCAGCGGGGAGTGAAAACACACAGAGCACGCTGTAAAATGGCAGCCGAACAAGGTCATACATAATCGGTCTGACGCGAGGACGGAATCCCTCTGACCTCACAGGGCTGCCCAGACCACAGAGCCACAGAGGCCGTCTCTCAGGGTGAGGACGTCTTCCTTCCTGGTTTGGCCCGAGCTCAACCGACCAATAGCAAAAGGCGTCTGCCTACTATGGTGTTGACTGACAGCAAAATGAGATGCATGTACACTATTTGACCAAAAGTATCTGGACACCTCATGGTCTGGGGCTGTTTTTCATGGCTTTTCAGCTAGATCCAGTTCTAGTTTAGGCAAATCTTAATGAAATGACATTCTTGATGATTCTGTGCTTCCAACTTTTGTGGCAACAGTTTGGGGAAGGCCCTTTCCAGTTTCTGCGTGACAATGCCCCAGTGCACAAAGCGAGGTCCATATAGAAATGGTTTGCTGAGTTTGGCGGGGAAGAATTTTACTGACCTGCGCAGAGACCTGACTCCCACCTCTGGGATCAGCTGGAAAGCCAACTGCGAGCCAGCTCTGCCCAACCTTACTAATGCTCTACTGGCTGAATGGAAGCAAATCCCTGCAGCAGTGCTCCAACACCTAGTATAAAGCCTTCCCAGAAGAGTGGAGGCTGTTACAGAAGCAGTGGGTGGACCGACTCCATATTAATGCCCGTAATTTTGGACAAGATGTTGGATGTCAGGTGTCCACATACCACATTTGGCCATGTAGTGCATCTGAACTGCAGAAGCCAGATTGCAGTACATCAATTAATGAAAATATACAAATACAAACTGAACAGCCTGTGTTCATTGATTAGAACATTTCCCATATACATAGATGTGGGCGTTGTTCTTGTATGGTGCACAGTAAATGGAGCATGACGCACAGCGTTAAGGGTTGGGTGTTCAGTACCCCAAATGCTTCCCTCTCACACAGCACGCAGGCCCTGGGCGCTGAACGCTGACCACGGCGATGGGCGGCAGTTAAAAAAAAAAAAAAAAAAAGACGGAGGGATGGAAGGCTGGCATTACATTGTGGGCACAGAATAACGGTACCGTAAGAACCGGGAAATGGACCGGGCTCAACACCACAGAACCAGCGGCCCAGGGCCGCGGGCCAGAGGGCCATAATAACGCTGGAGCAGCTCTGGAATCACGTGGTTTACGGGAAAACCCGACTGCACCGGCAGCCCAGGCCGCTTAACCACCAACGCTGTTATTATTAGACCTGCGTATGCGCAGATTACACATTACAAAAGACTGAGTGTGCAAAAGGATTCGGAGAAAAAGCGTCTGTGTGTGTGTGTGTGTGTGTGTGTGTGTGCTCGAGATTGCGTGCATTTGTGCGAGTATGTGCGTGCATGCATGTGCGTGAGTGAGCGTGTGTGTGTTTGTGTATATGTGTGTATGTGTGAATGTGTGTGAGAGTGAGTGAGTGTGTGTGTGTGTGTGTGCGTGCATGCATGCAGTGCTGTTTGGGCAGAGTGTAAGAGTCATATCTGGGACCACCTCATGAGTGAGACCAGGAACTTCCACCCCCCCCCCACCCCCCCCGACAAGTCAAACACCACCCCCCACCCAAAAACACACACTCACCCTGAACAAATAAGCCTCCCACATCTCATTACCGCCACCTCATCAGGGCCAGCAGATCCCACAGGAATTCACACTCTCCACGGCCTCTCCCCATTGGCTGACAGCTCACCGCTCACGACCCACAATGCACCGCATTCTACCAACAGGCCTCCAAAGCTACAGAGCAGAGCTGTCTGTACTCCGGAATGCATACCCGGTGAACACACATAACACAACTCCAGACAGTTCAGGGCAAGCATACGTTCAATCTTTTATCACCATTTCTCGCTCGCCCTCTCTCTCCCCTGTGGCATTATAAACGCACTAAAAAAAGACAAAAGCAAATCAACCCCCCCCCCCCCCCCCCAGCAAAGCGACCTCAGAAGTGCAGAGGCTGTCATCAGCACATAACTCCACCGTTTCATCACTGTTTCAGCTGTGAGGGGAACGAGGCGGGCAGACCGTCGGGGGGGGGGGGGAGGGGGGGATGATTGATGAGCCGTTTGATTGACAGGGCCACATCACAGGCCCGGCGCAGGGGTGCAGAGGGAGTGCACGCTCCACGTGCTGCCATTTTGGCTCCAGGTGTCACACACATGTGTTTGCTGGCTTAATTATTTGGAAAGAAAAAGGTCCTTGGGCTGTGACTGTGCTAATGAGCCCCCCCCCCTCCCCCAACACCCCACCCCACACCAGCCCGTTCCAAAACAACACACACATGTGCAAGAGAAGCTCGCTTGTGCCAGCTGGCACACACTCTTACCCTCCTCTCCAAAACACATTACCCTCATCCTCCAGTTCATTAGCCAAAATTAAGCCCCTCCCATACACACACACACAATTACTTGGGCTAACAGTATACACTGAACTGTTGGACTCACACCTCATAGAAAACGCACACACACACACATGCACACACACACAAATACTTTGGCAAACAGCATACACTGAACTGTTGGACTCACACCTCATAGAAAACACACACACACACACACACACAATTACTTTGGCAAACAGCATACATTTAACTGTTGGGCTCAAAACCATGCATTGAACTGTCTATACTTGCACCTCATACAAAAAACTAAAACAAAAACACGCACTCACATATAGACACACACACACACACCACACCACACACACACACACACACACACCACACCACACACACACACACACACACACACAAATTACCACAAACACATGTCAACGAGAGGCCCAGGGTGAGAGACTGGCAGGCCCCTCTTCATGTGAGATAAGGGACTCAGTGGCAGTCCAGCTGCAGATCTCTTCCACTTCAGCCCTGACAGGAGCAGCATACCTCCGGTGCCCCCCCCCTTGTTCTCCCCCCCCCGGCCACCTGCTAAGACTGGTTTGTTGTGCCTGTCCCGAAGTGCCATCTCCGCGGCTCAGGCGCTGGGCGGACGCGGTGAGCGGGCGAGTGAGTCTACCTGCGCTCTGTGACTCCGGCGCTCTGACGGCCGACCAATGGAACGCGCCGATAGCGGAACCCGGGACCCAATCCGCCACCGCCTGCCAGCGCGACGCGATGAAGCAGCTGTCCCTGCTTACACACCGCCCTGCTCCTCTTCATCACTTCAGTGTGATCTGTGTGTGTGTGTGTGTGTGTGTGAGCGTCTGCGAGCGTGAGTGTGTGTCTGCGAGTGTGTGTGTGTGTGTGTGTGTGCTTGTTTGCTAGTGTGTGTGTGTGTGAGTGTGTGTGTTCGTTTGTGTGCGTGTGCACTTGTGTGCATGTGATTGTGCACTTGTGTGTGTGTGTGTGTGTGTGTCCATCTACTCTCTAAGTGACAGGTGATTTGGGGCCATTTCCCTCTCTTCCTGCACTGGCCCTGTTGGTTTGTCTCTGTGCAGAAAAACTGGCTTTAAACAAACACTTTAAAGAGAGAGGAGGCCTGCTGGAACCCAGAGCAGGAACCAGCTTTAAAAAAAACCCACCTTGATTCTAGAAAATTCTTTCCAAATGAGCTTTTTAAAGTGTAACTTATACCCGGATAAGGGCAAGACAGAATTACAGGGCACATTCTGTTTTTCAGAGAGAGGGAGGAAGAAGAGAGGAAAGGAGGGAGAAAAAGAGAGAGAGAAAAATAAGCAGTGTGGGGTGGGGGGGGGGTTAGACTTGGATTTTTTTTTACATGCATTACAGTGGAATGTGCCAAATACCAACTGCCTCAGTATTTCATAATAAGAAGAAATGCTTTCAAACAAATTTTTTAAAAAGTAATACCATACATTTGGAGCATTCCTTGGCTGTACATGTGAAAGCGTAACCCACCGGCACTCCAGGGTCAAGGGGAGTTCAGGAGCTCTCCCTGTGCATTGTGGGTAATAGCAAAAGACGCACAGCGAGACTTGGGCTTTCAGCTGAGATGGTCAGAGACCCCTTCTGCTGCGGTTCTGATGCTGATGTAAACGGGCTGCAGACTCACGTTGGTGTCGAAGTTAATCTAACGCAACGTGTGCTTCGCTGGGACGACGCATTCTGAGCACACGCTGTCCACACACAGCTTTAATCAGCCACGCCTTCACGGGTCATTAGACAGATTTTTACTCTTTTTACCTGTACATTCCTAGATTTTAAGTTGGTTTTTTTTCACACTTGAAAAAAATAATATACTCCAATAATAACAAATTCATGGGTTTTGTCGGTTAAGTAAATAAACAAATAAATAAAAAATGAAGGTTCCCTTGAACTAGCAGTGTGTCCATCACACACAGGCTGACTCATGCAGTAACAACATCTGACCAGAAGAGGGCGGAGTCTGTTCTGTTCTTGCTAACTTTCAATTCAAATGCAGAAGTAACCAAAATCCCAAAATAACAAGTTGTAGCATGTGCTGATAAACAATACTAAAATACTCCATCTGCTTTCTACATGCTAAAAAATCCCGTTTCCAAGGATCCAAAATTCCAAGTTTCCAGATTCCAAAAGAATAAATAAACAGGATTTCCCCATATTCCAGGTCGAGGGGCATATTTCTACAAATTTGTTTGATGAAGAAGTGGATTATTTGACCCAACGCAATAATTGTATCTCTCCAATGGCCCGAAAAATAAATGTTTACATTACTGAAGATGACTGGTATGGTTTGTTACGGTACTTTTATCAAAACAAACAGTACAATACAAGGGTTGTATTAACATTATTAGAACATAAACATTAATAACAGGTATAACAGAGGTGAGGTCAGAGGCGAAGGTTTTTGGACACTTGCATAACACAAGACT
>NC_049217.1:22689443-22802032 GCF_013347855.1 Anguilla anguilla
CACACACACACACACGCTCTCTCTCTCACACACACGCTCACACACACACACGCTCTCTCACACTCATACACACACACACACTCTCTCTCTCACACACACACACACACACACACACACACGTACACACTCTCGCTCTCTCTTTCACACACACACACACACTCTCTCACACACACACACACACACACACAGGCCCTCTATCTGAGCTGAAGGAGCCTGGGCCGGGAGGCTGTGGTTCTCTGCAGAGCAGCACAGAGCAGCACAGAGCAGCACAGAGCAGCAGTACGGGCCAGTGTTTCTGAAACCTGTCAGAAATGTGGCAACAGCCCCACAGGAGAGGACTCACACATCTGGCCGACCTTCGCAAACATCTCAGATACAGAACCCAGAAGGCCTGGCTGCACAGTGCGAGGAGGAGAATTAATCCCCCCCCCCACCCCCACCCCCGTTTATTTCTCCTTCTGTAAATTAAGACCACGTCTCGTTGCTGACGGGGGCCAGGGGAGATTCCTGTGGCCGCCGCAGTCCTACTCAGCAGCTAGACGTGCACTTCCCCAAATCCCAAACCCCTCTGCTGAGAAAAGGAGAGAAAACGTCGAGCCAAGACTTTCTGAACGTCCCTGGCAGGGGAGCACACTCATTTGGTTGAAAGCCTATGGTGCTCTCTCACCTCTAATACGGAAAGACAGAGAGGCAGAAACAGAGAGAGAGAGAGAGATGGGACCGAAAAAGAGAAGGAAAGAAGGAGTGAGACAGGCAATGATGGGGATAGGAAGGATAGGGCAAGAGAGAAGAATCAGAGGGAGAGACAAAGAGAGAAGGAGCGTGTGCGGGTCAGGGAGAGGGAGGCAGAAACAGGTAAATAAGATAAGATAAGATAGACTTCATTGTCCCGAAGGAACTTTGTCTTGGACACATACAGTATCTGCTGTTAAAATACGAATAACACAGCATGCACACACACAGTCACTACAGTGCACACACAGACTGCCATCAACCAACAAACCGCACGCTGCCCATTGTACAGAAACGGTGGAAGAAAGAGAGACGGAGAGAACGAGAGAAAATAAAAGGAGAAAGAAAGGCGGCCAGTGGATTGGTCTGGAACCGTAGAGGCCATTTCAGAACGCAGACGCGGGTCACTGACCAGCGGACCAGGGCCTGCACGGAACCTTCCAGTTCCACTGCGCTCCACTCCAGGTTCTGCTCTGAGCCCAAACTGGCCACCTTTCAGCAATCTCTCTCATATGAGCTCCCGCAATGTTACTGTGGGGGGGGCTGTAATTACTCAAACTCTGCCAGTCTGAAAACCATCTGCGAGTTTGCAGCGCATTTGATCTTCACCCGTAATAATTTCAGCAAACCTCTGGCGCGCAAAGGAGGGCCCTCCGTCATTAGTGGGTCCTTTGGATCAAAAAAAAAAGCGTTGGAAAGACAAAAATAAACCTCAGTCCTGCTGACGGTACGAATGAGTCTTTCTGTGGTCTTCTGCACACAAAAAAAAAAGATCTGGCTGAGGAAAAGCTGTCCAAATAATATGATATGTCTGAGAAATAGAGGTGTGTGCACAGAGAGCAGGCTATTTTTTTTGCCACAATATAACAATATAACTAAGAAACATTCAGGGATTCGTTCAAACCAGTAGCCACAGTCAGGTTATAACAATCTTTGCGCTGTATTTTATAAAATACTTTATTTATTTAAAACCACATCTGACAAAGCATTCTGATTCAAAACACAAACTTTCAGTGAAATCCTGCTTTGTGCCATTCTGAGCTGTAATACTAACGGAATGCTTTCTGCAAACATTCTGCCCACTGAAGAGAAGCGAGATTAAACACAGAACTGGATCAGAATGGAACAGTCACATTATTTAATGTTTGCCCACACTTTCTCCCCCCCCCCCCCCACCTCCCTGATTCACACTGACATATTAGTGCCAGAGGTGATCATGTGACTCACACCACTTCCTGTCAAAGGTGGCCAACGAGGGCAGGCCGAGCACAGAGTCGTCCAATCGCAATCGAGTTCAAGACAAAAGCGGCACGATCATCAACCAAGATGGTAGAGTGCTCCCAGACGTACTGCGGTATCAGAAGCTCGTTATACGGTCCGGTCGAGAGTCTCACGTTTTCTTTTTAAATGCGTGTTCAATGAGGACAAATGAGCTAAAAAACACAGCAGTAACTACATTTAAATTTTGACATTTAGCAGGCCCTCGTATCCAAAGCGATTCACACAGCCCACATTTTTTACACAGAATTCATTTCTGCATCTGGATATTTAGTGAAGCGGTTCAGGTTAAGTACCTCAACTCAAGGGTACGAGGGCAGCACCCCAGCGGGGACTCGACCCTATAACCTCTCTTATGAGCCCAATTCCCTACCCACGCTACCGCACTCGCCCTGAGTAATAAACCTATCAGAAGGTTGCAGATGTAGGCGGAGAACAGGGGTCAGCAACGTGTCTGCGCACAGACACCTGTGTGCGCGCCAGAACTTTTCATGTCCGTGGTTATTTATACAAAAACATAAAAAACCCGCCACGACCATCAATTCAAAAATGTAAAAAAACGTTCTTGTTCGTTAATTTTTTTAAGTGCCCTGTAAATTTTTGTAAGCGACCGTCAAGGACGACGACGGTGCCGACCCCTGGCCGAAAATTATGGCGATACTTTTCCAACGTATGAAACCTCTGAACCCCACCGACAGACTCCTCCCCCAGCCTAGTTCACCCGATTCCCATTGGCTGCGGCCGCACGCTTATGACGAGGCTCAGGGCAAAGAGCGATGCTCACTACGATAGGGGGGGGAGAAACAAGTGGGCGTGGCAGTCTGAAGCCACACCCACGCGCACCGTTGGATCCCACGGTCCCCACGCTCGAGTGGGCCGCGCACAGATCCTTAAATCACGAGAGGACACAGTCACACGAGACACTGGTCACCGCGCCCCTCACCACCTAACTAATTGGTCCGGGGTGCACCAGGCCAGACCAGGATTGGGGGGGGGGGTCCCAGTCTGACAGGTGACTCCCAGGAGAACAGATGGAGGCCCCCGATGAGACCGACCGGTCACCCTAAATCAACATCAACAAGGGGAAGGAGACGGAGAAGCGGCCTCAGCCAGTCAGTACGGCCACAGCGGGGAGGCGCGGGCCCACTGGAGGACTCTGGGACGGGGTGGGAGGTCGGCGGGGTGGCGAGGGATGACCCCCTACGCGGGGGGAGGGAGTTCCCCCTCCTGGGAACGCTGACCCAGGGAGGTGCACCGAGCAGAGATGACGCAGGAAGCTCTCGAAGGAGCGCCCCCCACCCCAAATACCCTCTATCAATCCCACAGTTGACAATGCAATGGCGGGGGTGGGGGTGGGGGGGGTACAGAGTGTCACCAAACACGGCGTTCCCCTCTCCCCTCCCCACCCCCCTCGGTTCCCACCTCAACCGCGTCGAATCGTGGGACATAGCCTAATTTGCGATGAGGTCAACTTCCGGGCCAACGGACATCGGTTAAAGAGGAACGCCCTCGTTAAACATGCGACCCGTTTCACGACACGTGCGAGTCAAGCGCTCACGAGTGCATCTGCAGCTAAGCCTTCCAGCATCACGGCCTCCAAACCAGGAAGCACCGAGCCTGCAGAGAAACTAAAAGACGGATGATTGCATATCCACACAGGTCAGCGCCTTCCTCAAGGGTGCAATCAACGTGAGGTTTGACCGTGAGTCACAAAAAAAGACCGTTTTAGAAACGCGGCGAAAAGCCAGAGAACTCTGTTGTTCCTAGATCCGTTTCTTAAAGGCTCTCGCACTTCTCTCTCTCTCTCTCGAGCTGAACACAGTGAACTCCGCACACTCTCTCTCTCTCGAGCTGAACACGGTGAACTCCGCGCACACCGGGACCACACACGCTCACTGTGAGTTTAGCAACCTGACTCGGGCCTGCTCACGCCAAGTGTGTTTTTGTGTGACTGCTCGTGATTGAATGTGAACGCGGTTGTTTTGGGGGGGTCGGAGGGGGTGGGGTGGGGTGTTTCCCCCAGTTGTGGTTCACACACCTGCGAGGTGTCATACAGAAACGGGAGAAGGCCGTTTACCTGGACAGGTGTCAGCTGGGCCCTGGGGTCGAACACTCTCAGCTTTTTGTCCTGTGGAAAGAAGAAAATTAAAATGAAGAGGTAAAACGAGTCCTGGATGAATTAAATAATACATTAATACATCTTAAAAAACAAAACAAATAAAAGATTGCCTTGCTTTGCTCTATGAATTTTATTATCTTCTGTTTATAGTGTGAGGTGCACGGCACTGCTGGCCTGATAAATAAAGATTGCCTAAGGACCACCCACAGCCCCAGAAGCGGGGTGCTACTCCTAATAATATTATAATAAGCTTTATTTATGAAGCTCTTTGTCTGTGGGGTGTGCAGAGCACTTTCCTTCTGCACCAAAAAAAAAAAAAGAAAAGCAATAAAATGGAGGGAAAGAAAGTGAAAGAAAGCAAAAAATATTTTTATGAAAGATATTCAAAAGAAATACCATAATACATTATTCATGATAATTACATAGAATAGAAAGCAAGTGTTAATAAATAGTCTAAGTTTTTAAAAGGCTCCTAGGCAGACACAGTCTGTGGCACCCGTGTTCCTGGCCAGCACAGCAGCCTGTGCAGGTAATGGAGGAGTAGATTACATTCATCTAGCAGATGCTTTTATTCCAGAGTAACTTGCAATGGAGGAGAAACATACCCACATTCACCTGATTTGTACAAGCAATAGTGCCAAACCAGAATAACCACATCCCCAGACCACAGTGCTGATGGAACATCACTAAAACACCAATACTGTGCCCCCTGTACCTCTTATTGTACCCCCTGTGTTGTAATTTTATACCTTATTTCTATCTGCTTTGGGAAGCACTTCGGGCTCTATGCTTGAAAGGTTCTATATGAATAATATGTATCATTAAATTATTATTATTATTATTACAATGCAACTTAAGCTAAGCAAAAACTACAAATCCGAAATACATACCAAATACATCTATACCAAGCACTGATAAGAAAACTGTAAAAAGTACTATAATCTGAACTAAATTCCTCACCCCAGGACGTTTCTGGGGTGGGGGTGAGAGGGGGAAAGTTGCAGACTGAAGAGATGGGTCTTCCATCCACGTCTGAAAATGGACAAAGATTCTGCAGTCCTGACCCCTGCAGGAAGTTTCTTCCACCATTAGGGGGCAGTACAAAGAAGGCATCATGATTCAGGGAAATGACCACAGAGGAAGGGGACAGCTGCTCACCCCCAGGGTCGCAGAGTGGAGAGATTTGGCCAGGGGCCAGGGAGTTAGGACACAAGTTAAAATGCATCCGTGAAAAAATCTACCCTGTGCAAGCCTCTCTGGAGAAGAGTCCTCAGTGCTGAAGGGCAAACACATTTGGAGGAGGAAATTAATTCCTTCTTTTGTCCCATGTTCGGCCCTATGTGAGATTCACAGTGTATTACAAACGCACGTCCGTCTGTGGCCGTATGCTGCTCAGGAAAGGCGTGGACTGACCGGCTATAAGAACTACAAACTGCCTCAGAGGTGCAGTCTCTGTCCCCCACACAGAGAGCCCCTTTATGCAGCTCCGAAATGGTGCATCCATCACAGAAACAGGTGCAGATCAGAGGTTTGGGACGTCCCAGGAGACATGGGGGGGGGGGGGCTGAGATGGATTGGGGAGGGGGGGGGGGAGGGGGGGGAGGGGGCGCTGCCCCACCTGTTTGAGCTCAGCGGCATGTAAGGAGGGGTACCCCGGAGCTCGCCCCAAGGGTCGGCTCACGCCCCCCAAAACTGCTGCGTCGGCGTGGAGACCCGCGGCCCGCCGCCGGCTCGTCCCGAAAAACAAACAAACAACCAAACAAACGGACCCCCGAGCGGCCCGCGGCGGCCCCTGCGCTTCGTCGCAGTTCGGGACGGGCGGCCACACCCATCATAAACGCCGCTCAGAGCCAGCGCTCCTAATCGCCGTCGCTCACGCCGCACTTCCTTCCTGCGCCCCGCTGCGTTCGTGCGGAGCGCAGCGCTAACGACCGCGCACGCGCCAGCCGAAGGCGTTCCGCCCGGCCCTCGCAGCTGCGCGCCATTGCTACTGATTGCACTCGGGCTTAGTCACTAGTTAATATCCTGCATGTGTGCCTTCTGTCCCGAGAGCGGCCCCGGAGAGCGGGGGAGGGAGGGAGGGGGGGAGGGAGGGAGAGCGCCAAACAAATGAGTAAGTGCAGCTTCAGCGCTGCGTTGTTCCTTCTCTCTGTTCTTTTCCATAATAAGAGCCCCCCGCCCTCCGGCCCGTGCATCACTGCTGCAGCCATGCTGCCAACACATGTGGATGCTCAGTGATTCACCCACGACCATAAAATTTTATTCTGAATTAATTTATTCTTTTTTTTTTTTTTTTTTAAAGCGGGCCCCTCCCTGCCTCTCCCAGACCGAATCAAACGCTCGTGCAGAAGGAGAAAGCACAAAAAGGCCTGACGAATCAGCCCCTGATTTACTGTTCCTTATCGGCAACAAAAAGGCTGACTCTGCCGCCCCGCCCCGCCCCGCCCCACCCCTCGCCGCCCCCGAGGAGATTACACACCGCCCCACCCCTTCTCCCAAAACCCCCTTTCTCTTCCCTTTCAGTTTTCACGAAAAAAACGCGGGTTACGGCACGCGAGGTCACGCCGGCGCGGCGCACGCATAGCTGCCCCCCCCCGCCAGCGGCCCCCCCCCGCCAGCGGCCCCGGCAACCCGCGCGCCAGTCTGAACTCCCGCCAGGCTGAGGCCGGCGGGCCGCGGCCCAGCGACGGCTGCTAAGTGGCGGTAAGACCGAAAAACCCCACAGGCAGCCCGTACTTCTGAGGGGCAAGGACACGCCGAATATAGGCCTAAAATACAGCCGAAGCGGCTAAGTCCACCCACACCGTATATTTAGCACAAATATATATGTAAATTATATGTGAGCGCGTTGTACTCGGCCCCTGAAAATAGCAGGCTGGAGTTTTTATCGCAAATCACCGGGCATTTACGTTTAAAAGAATATATAGATATTTTAAGACGTATAAAAAAGCTTGGGTGATCAGCTGTCTTTTCTGGCAGACCCTTTAATCACAGAAGAGGCTGGCGCCCTGATGTTGACCTTCGACCCCAGCATGAACATGTGGAAGAAGTTATCAGATCCAATCAGGGCCTGGAGTGCCAGTGATTGCGGGGAAATAAGAGACGGGGAGGTAATGAAGAGGCAGAATCAGCATGACTCCTCTCTGTGCTAGGTCAACAGACACACATGCACACGCACGCAGGCACGCACACACACACACACACACACACACACGCGCACATGCACACACACATGCACACACGCATGCATGCACGCACACACACACACACACACGCACACGCACATGCACACACACACACACACACACACACACGCACGCACGCACGCACGCACATACATGCAGACACACGCACACACACACACACACACGCACACGCACGCACGCACACACATACATGCAGACACACGCACACACACACACATACACGCACGCACGCACACACACACACACACACACACATCATGATATACAGCACGCGCCGTCAGAAGCTGAAAAGGCCGTCAGGGGAGGTGACTGAGGAAGGGAAGGGGGCTCCCTCTCCTGCGACTCTGCGTTATTATTCTGAGGAAGGGAATGGGGCTCTCTCTCCCGCCACTCTGTGCGTTATTATTCTGAGTGGGGTGCTGTTATTGGTGGATGCACCGGGGGAGCTGTTGTTCAGCACAGTGGAGCGGGGCTGGCCCGCTCACGTCCCACCAGCCCTGGGGCAACTGCTCTTTGATGCACCCCGACCCGAACCCATACCAGCATGAAAACAACCGCGCGCCCAACGGACAGCAAAGACAAAGCCTACAGAGAGAGCAGGCCAATCCCACTGCACCTCCCACCCCGGAGAACCAATCAGAGCCAGAGAATGCCAGCCTTCAGAGAGGGCAGTTCCCATGGACATTCTGCCTACAGGAACCAATCACAGCGCAGAATAACAGACTTGGAGACAGCAGGAGTCCCAGAGTGCCCCTTCTGGTGAGGCCATGCTGACCTCTCTGACCTGCCAGACCTACACTCCATCAATGTGTGTATGCTCCCATTTCAGCACTGCCTGTTCACAGACACAGACACGCACACACACACACACACACACACGCAAAGGATTGCACATACACTTATGCACACAAACACACACAGCTGTTTAATCAGAGTATGAAACCACAGCTCATTTTCAGGTGGCTGATAATGACCCCACCCCCCAGGGCTGTCCTGTCTCCACTCAGATGTTTGTTCTGTTTCCTGGCTGCAGGAGGCAAGCTACAGGGAGGGGCTAAGGGCCTCAACCCGCCCAGGCTGCAACACCCGTCCGTCAATCAGCAGTGATTGACTGGCAGGGCGGGCTCTGTGCCTAGGACAGTCCCTTCCGTTCTCACCAGCCTGCTGTAGCTCTTCACCAGCGTCAGGCTGAGAAACATAAAAGCTCGTGAACCTAACTGCAGGGTCGCTAAGCGCTAACAGACGCACACCTTTCTCACACCCATCAGTCCCTCCGGGTGAGTCCATCAGAAAAGAGCATTTGTTCAGCATTAGCAACGGGGAGTGAGAAAATCCTTTATTAAAGATCTCTTTTTAAGACTGTGAACACTGACGTTCAGGTACCCCAAAAAAAAAACTTTAGAAACCGTGTAAATCACGTCCTCGATACTTAGCTCCCCCGAAGCCGATTCTCTCTCCCTCTGGCCACGCTTTTTAAATCTGGAGGGCTTTTTTTTTGCCATAAATCTGTGAGTCTGTGCCTCTGGATGAGGCCTGTCAAGGCTGGGGTTCAGTTGGTGAAAGGCTGTGCTCCCCCCCCCCCGCCCCCGCCCCCGCCCCCCCCCCAAATTATTTCCTTCGTACTTGAGGGATGAGGGAGAGAACGGCCACAATTGAACACACATGTTGGCAGCGCTTGTTTGCTTTAATAAGGCGGATTTGTGAGATTGAAAGCCATTAACTTGAATTACACAAAGCTGGCAAAGAGAGAGTGAGAGAGGGAGAGGGAGGGAGGGAGGGAGACAGAGAGAGGAGCTCAACTGCCATCCCAGTGTCACATTTCCCTCCTTTTTCCCCTCCACCATCCCTTCATTCTTTCCTTCTCCTTCAGCATCAAAGTATCATTTTACCACCTCATCTCCTGCCACATTATTATTATTATTATCATTATTATTATACTAATATTATATTTCCCATCATTATTACAGTGGGGCAACAATTTTATCCCCTGCTTCTTATTTAAAATCATTTTTGGGCACAAGAGAGGACACTCCTCACACAGACAGACACACACACACAGGGTGGAGTAACCCATCCTCTCCATATTCCCAAGCCTCTGGGTCTTCCTCAGAAGAGTCAGAGAGAAAACCTCACGCAGCACAGCCTGACAAACGAGGCGGTAAGCCACCACCGCAGAGGCCTTTGTTTCGGAGCGCACGCAGGAAGTGTCCCCGGGCCGGCCCACTGTGCAGTTCTGCCGGGCTGTCCCCACTTCCTGCGCCATTTCCTGCAGTTTTGCGGGTGGTCTGAGTCGGGCTGAATGAAAACAATTAGAGCCATGGCAGTCATTACCCCCTCGGCCGCACTGTTACTGATTACGGCCGTCGGAGGCTCAGGTCAGGTCTGAGCCGGCATGAGCCGGTATGAGCAGGTCTGAGCAGGTTTTAGCAGGTTGAACAGGTCTGAGCAGGTTCGAGCAGATTTGAGCAGGTATGAGCTGGTTTGAGCTGGTTTGAGCAGGTCTGAACAGATTTGAGCTGGTTTGAGCAGGTCTGAGCAGGTTTGAGCAGGTCTGAGCAGGTTTGAGCAGGTCTGAGCAGATTTGAGCAGGTATAAGCTGGTTAAGGTGGGTTTTAATCCCTGAAGCCTTCATCAAGAGAAGGGCACTAGTACACAAAAACGCCAGCCACAAAAACTAGGAGAAACACAGACACACACATACATACACACATCCGCGCGCACATAAACTTCTGAAAAAGAAATTTAAAAACATGAGGGGGGAAAAAGCCGTAGGACAAAATGTACAAAAAAAAATCTGATAAAACTCTGCCGACTTCTCTAATAAACTGTTCATAAAACAATTCCACCTCCAGCCATAAAAGGGCCTCCCGTGCGCACTCTCCCTCCCCCGCAGTGTGAACGCCTCCCGGCGCTCTTATCATTTCCGCATGAACTGCTCTTCATTTCCTCCAGAGGAGAGCAGGAGGGGCCGCGCGCATACCTTCGGTGCCCAGGTCGGCCTCTCTATCATCGGCCGCTAAATCACCCGTTCGGGGGGCCTCTGCCCGGGCCTCCTGGGGCAGGTGAGGCCTGGGTCGTTTCCATCTTTTACTTTCCTTCTCTTTCCCTTTTCCGTGGCCGAAGGAGTCCGTAATTTCGAGCCCCGGGTCGGGACGGGGGCGGAGGTGAACCGGCAGACGACAGGGAGCGCTCCCCGGGATTTGAGGGGGCGTGCTACGCGCACGGTCGGGGGGGGCAAAGCGTGCTCACGACCTGCCGTTTTTAAAGCACCCCCATTTCAGACACGCTCCGGACGCAACAGGGGATCGAGCAGCACGCTTTTTGAAAAAAAGAGAAGAAAGGACTTTTCAACATTTCACCTGAACTCATAACGTTCAGAAATGACTGCTAAGAAATGCTGAAGTAACCAGTTTCAATTCCACAGAGAAAAGTTCTGTTTTCACCAGGTGCGTTTCCCCAGACGAGGCAAATCAGCGATAGTTTCAACTTGACAAGGCACTAAATGCATGCACTCCACAGTTTATTTTAATAGTGTCATCCCTATTGACCCATAAAACAAATGACCCGCACATAAACACAAGTTTTAATGACCCCCAGAACAGCCACCAGAGACTGCTGTGAATGGACGGGGATTTAGTTAACTGTGACCTTAGCGACATCTAGTGGCGTAATATCGCAATGACAACTTCCTCTGAGCCCGTCCCGTTGGCTACTTGTGACAGGAGAATGACAGCGTTTCTGCACGGATCGCCGATTCGCAGGGGCAGCACGCAGCAACATCTGTCTGACAGTTCAGCCCAAAATTCAGCCCCAGCAAATTCAGGCGGGGATGAAATCGTGAGCGTTTGCCCAGTGCACAAGCTCCCCCACAGCCTGCATTCCTCCAGGCTCTGCCTCTGACTGTACTATAGAGAGAGCTTGTTCACACGGGACAGTGTTTGGCAAACCGCCCCCAGTCTCAGGGAAAACAGTGATTCCCATCAGGCTTTGAAGTGTAATTAACACGAGGCGTGGAGAACGAGCGCCCCAAAGCACTGGCCCGAGGACCAGCTCACAGCATTTATTTACCTTATTTAAAGGGCTAATTCACTTCATGGTGGGTTTTTTAACACTCCAGTTTTAGTGAGTGACTTTAGTTTTGGCTCACGCCGTTTCTCGCGTGTTGTGATGAAGGATATTTCATAACTTTACAGGAGGTTCTGACGACTGGCCGGCTTAACGATGGCTGGCACCATGGCAACCACATATCCTGGTTTTAAGCAAATAAATACACTTGCCATAACTTCAAAGCCACTTGTACATCAATGTTTTTGCCGCCAGAACAAGGTAAGGGTATATATTACCTGATTATTATTATATTTTCTTTAAATTTCATTTAATCTTATTTTTGGTGGGAACCATTTCCCACAATGCACATGCAGCCTGAAATCACTGACACTCACTGAAGGAAATGGGCATCGCTTCCTGTATCAAGAGAACTACATAAGGTAGAACTACAGAACTATGTTAACCTGCACTGGTGCTTTTAAAAAGGTGATTCAGCAACACATAGGCCAGGACAAATGTCCCTACGGAGATAATAAAGCATGTCTTTGTCTTAATCTGCACTGGTGCTTATTTGAGTGATATTTCACTTTTACTCGCTGGTCTGGGAGTGCTGGGAGCCAGGTCTGGTAGTATGGCTCACATTAAACATGGTGAAGGCCTACACTGGATAAGAGCATCTGCTAAATGAATGGAATGTAATGTAAGAATTATGTACGCAAACCAGTAACAACCTGACCATGTTCTCAGTACTTCAGAGAGAAATGGAGCGGACGGAACTCACCTTGCAGGTGGTGGCCAATAGGGAGCCGTCCTGCTTCCAGGTGAGGCCCTGCAGCTGATCGGGGTGTTGCTCCAGAGCTGGAGAGACAGCAGGCAAAAACAGGCCAGTATAGGTCAGCACAGGCAAAAACAGGCCAGTACAGGTCAGCACAGGCAAAAACAGGCCAGTACAGGTCAGCACAGGCAAAAACAGGCCAGTACAGGTCAGCACAGGCAAAAATAGGCAAGTACAGGTCAGCACAGGCAAAAACAGGTCAACACAAGTAAACACAGGTCAATACAGGTCAGCACAGGCAAACCCCATCAATACAGGTCAGCACAGGGAAACACCAGTCAACACAGGACTATACAGGTCAGCACAGGTACACACCAGTCAACACAGGTCTATGCAGGTCAGCACAGGTAAACACCAGTGAACATGCATACACACACACAGACACACACTCAAATACTCACACACACACACACACTCGCACACACACTCGAAAAGACACTCAAACAGACACACACACCTGCCAGCGGGGTGTCCCGGCTGCTGTCCCACACCTGAGCCTTCAGGGAGGAGCCCAGGGCCAGGAGGCCGGAGGAGGTGGGGTGGAAGACCACGGTCTCCAGACGCCCCTCCCCCGGGGACAGGGTCACCTCCGCGGAGCTGGGCTGCTCCTCACCGGGCTCCAACAGACGCCACACCTTCACCTGTGGGGTGTGAGCGAGGGAGGGAGAGAGAGATTTAACATATCACGCTAATTATGCACAATAATACATTACATCACATACAGTCCTAATCATAGGAAAACACTTAGTGCCAAAGTATTTTTGGGGAATGCACAAGAGAGACCTGATAGCCCAAGCGCAGTTCACAACAATAAATTCCAGTCAGATTCCAGTCCATCACAGATGGAGCAGAGCTCACTTCCTCTCCTGCATGACCTCATGGCTCTAACCAATGCCTTTAACCCTTTAAGGTGCAAGATATGTGTGATTAGAATGTTCTCAACTGAACATTCTAATGCTGATGTCACAATCACTGCTGGCAACTGAAAGCAACGGAGTTCTAGAACACTGACGTAGAATCTTGAAAAAAAAAAACATTCCAAAAAAACCTACTCCTTAAGGGGTTAAGGGAGTTTGCTCATCAGTGTCTTGGAACCCTCCTGTGACTGACACAGGACCCTGCTGTTCCCGTTAGTCTGGCTGGGGGGGGTAATGCGCCCCCTGGCTGCGTTCCCTGATCACCTGCCTGTCACCGTGTCTGTGACTGAGCGGGAAACGCAGCCTGAGACCGCGGCTTCACAGACAGCCCGGGGCGACAGGCAGCAGAACGCCGCCCTCCGCCCCCTCCACACGTCTGCGTGCTCCACCTGATCCCTTCCTCCTCCCTTCTCCACCCGCTCCACCCTCGCTCTCTCCCTCCCTCCCTCCCTCCCTCCCGCTCTCCACCTGCACACTACTCCCTCGCCTCTCCATCCTTCCCCACCAATCTATCTGTTTTTATTATCCTCTCCCCGTGAGATGATGTAACCTCTGCCGAGATCCTGAAAGCACGGCGGAGACTGAGAGACTGAGAGACTGAGAGACTGAGAGACTGAGAGGAAAAATACCGCAATTCCGCTCAGGAAGATAAAGGGAATTGCAGTCGACTCCAGCAAAACCACACACAGCCTAAGCGAAGGATTATCTAACTTATCTTCATTGAAAAGTGAATGTGAGTTTCTGATCAAGATTGACAGCCTGGCAAAGTGTCAACTTGTAGGCTACGCCCGTGCGGTACGCTAACGGTACATCTGTACCGTCGTGCTCTCGGTGCAGGCTAGTACTACTGGACCTCTCCCACCATATCCGATGCGTCCGTCAGACGTGGTTTCATCCCAGAATCCTGATGTTTCTGATATCCTAGCAGCGCGCTAACTCACCTCACACACTGTACCTGTGCTGAGGCAGCTTACAATCCACTGCCAGTTCACTGCATTTCACGCTCTTTGCTACTTCTGAAACATTGCCAATGGCGAGTTAAACAAATTTGTCCGTGTTTTATTATTTGCTTTATTTTTTACCCACTGTCCACATTATGACAATGTTCATGCCGACAGATATTTCATCAAGCAGTAAACGGTGAAAGCAAATATTTTTTGTCACATATAAGCCCTTTTCAAAGAAGGTTTTCTGAATTAATTCATTTCTGCATGGAAACAGAAATTGCATCAGCTGTCACACTTATTTAAATTTTTAGCAGTTTTTCCAGCCTTTCATGTATCTGCCTCCCCTCTGAGGCTCATAATGCGTAGGATTACTGCACCAAAAACGCATGACACGCAAAAGCTAAGGACTCAGTCGTCAGACCTGACCTCAGGGTGTTGAAACTAAATTAAAAGGGATTCCAGTTCTTATCAGAGCAGCTGCTGCCTCATTGAAAGAGCTGTTATGATAATAGATGTCTATGTGGATGAAAGCCCATCAGTCATCTAGTTCTGGGGTGGCAGTGTAGTATAATGGGTAAGGAGCTGGTCTTGTAACCTAAAAGGTCACGGGTTCGATTCCCGGGTCAGACACTACCGTTGTACCCTTGAGCAAGGCACTAAACCTGCATAGCTTCAGTGTACATCCAGCTGTATAAATGGACGCAAAAAAGTTGTGTAAGTCGCTCTGGATATGAGCGTCTGCTAAATGCCAGTAATGTAATGTAGTTCAACATAAATTGTGGAGCCTGAAGAGGACAGGACAAGCGTGACAGAGGTTTAAACAGAGAGCCAAGGGCCTGAGACAAAGAGCCAGGGGCCTGAGACAGAGAGCCAAGGGCCTGAGACAGAGAGCCAAGGGCCTGAGACAAAGAGCCAGGGGCCTGAGGCAGAGAGCCAAGGGCCTGAGGCAGAGAGAGAAATCAGAGCGGGACCCACCGTCTCATCAGCAGAGCAGGTGGCCAGAACGCTGTCATCAAACGGGGAGAAGTCAAAATCAGTCACCTGGTCTGCACGAGGGAACGAGAAAGACCGTTAAACAAACCGAGAGAAACAGAGTAAAACTTTTTCTTTTTAATGAACATCTTCAACAATGCAGGACAAAAACTGATCTCGAATGTTGGGATTTAGTGCAAGTGGATTTAGTTCCACTTCAGAAAGCCAAATGGAAACAAGTGAAGAGGAATTATAGTACAAGTGGGGGGGGGGGGGGCATGACAGTGGAGAGAAAGATGGAGGTGAGTAGAGACACAGGAGGTAGAGGAACAAGATGGATGGATCAGTGGGGTAAATGGAGATGGAGAGAACTCCAGAGAAAGGAAGGAAGGAAGACAGACAGACAGACAGATCTCTTACCAGCATGACAGGGGATGTGAGACACCGTCCACTTGCCATCAGATCCTGCATCCAGTGAAGCCAGCCCCAGAATTCCACCACCTGCAGAACACAGTGTAAGATTACACACATGCACAAACACACACACACACACACACACACACACACTGAGCTCCTCTGAAGTGTACTGCCCGTACAGCACACAGAGATAGCAGGATAATGATGGCGCCCAGAAGGGGAAGCCTGCTCGCACACGTTTACACCGGCGAATAAAGACAGCCGTGCGGCGAGACCGTCTTCCGCGACAGCGGAGAGAAAAAACAGAAGAGCGCGCCTCCGCCCTCCAGCGTGACAGGAACGCCGGAATGTTCCCCTTACCGGCCTGCTCGGTGTTGAAGGCCACGAGCCTGCAGCTGGATTTTATGTGGTTCCCCAGTGAGGTGAAGGAGCCGGCCCTGATCTCGCTGATCCAGCCCTGGAGACAAACGGAGAGGACACAGACACGTCACACGTCACAGACGAGCACGACTGAGGCCGATTTCCTCCGGCAGCATTTCAGCAGAAGAAACCGTCAGGGCATGGCCCGATTATATGGGGAACAGACCCGTTTCACATTCTCCTGAGCACCGATCCCACTCATTCATTGTGAGCAGAATTCAGCAAACAGACAAGGAAACCGCTCAATACGTTTTCCCAAACAGAACGGACAGGAACACAGTGTGAAGCAGGGGGGTGTGGACATCTGGGACAGAATGCAGGCCTGAGGCTGGCGATGGACTGGCGACCTGTGCAGGGCGTGCTCCTGCCTCTCGCCCCAATGCATGCTGGGATAGGCTCCAGCACCCCCCCCCCGCGACCCCGAACAGGAATGAACGGGTTAGATAATGGATGGATGGAATGTGGGCTTGTCTGAGACCCATCAGGAATCTTCAGCACTCACTGGACAAGTCCGCACATGACGAAATACACACACACACACACACACACACACATATGGACATATAATTTTCTATGCCCTGGCACAATACCAGCTTTTGCCATAATGTGACATGCATTACACTGTAAATACAATTATGTTTAGGACATCCAAACAACAGATTCCTGACTTTTGCGGTATAAAAGTTTAACGTGTAATGTTTAACGTTTAAAACAAAACTATTTAGATTTATGTACATTCACTTCTGTGCAAGCAGCAGACTTATTTCTGACTTCACAGTATAAACGATTCTATAAAATCAGCCAATAAGGAGGCCCGACCAGTTCTGCTCCTCACCAACACCTCCCAGGTTCACCTGTTCAGTAACAATGAAGTCTTTCTCAGGCCCACGTCATACTTTTTACAACAGACTGGATGGCTCAATCATGGACTCAAATTCACACAGAGACACCATCGGTGCAACGGTTGGGCATTCCACCTGCGATATGCGGGTCACCTCCGGCTTAAAATAAACTGTCTGTAACCTAAATACGAAAGCAAAGCAGAAAAAGGTGGACGGCTTTGTACTCTAACGATCAGCTGCAACCCGAACAGCCCCTGTGAACGACAGGACAGGCTGCATATACAGACAGGGCGGACCTGTACGACGGTGGCGCCCTGACATATTAAGATCACATGGGCGGAAGCCTTTGGGAAGTGGGAGGAGTGAACAGTGAGGTAGGATGATTGGTGCTGCACAGACAGGCAGACCGTGGGGGTGTTTTTCAGACTGAGGTTAAGGCCAGCGGTGGTTTGCGCTCTTTGACCTCAGAATGCGGTCGGGCCAGATTAAAACAGAGCCAGCGACTGTGCGGTCAGAAAAGCCACCGCAGCAATCTGAGCACCGTAAGCACTGCGCCTTGTACTGCAGAGGTCAAAGGTCAGCTGGAAGAACTGTGATGACACGGAAATGCTGACAGAACAGAGGCAGGAGAGGGAAGAATGCACACACACACACACACACACACACACACACACACACACACACACACACACACACACACACACACACACACACACACACACACACACACACACACACACACACACACACACACACACCATGCTGAAGTGTAACAAAACAGGAATAGGGGAGGAGGAGAACATTTTTTCTCTCTTGCACTCGCTCTCTCTCTTTCTTGCTTGCTTGTTCGCTCTCTCTCTCGCTCACTCTCTCTCACTTGGTCTCTCTCTCTCTTTTGAACACTCACACACACACACTCACACACGCAGCCACTTGGTGGTTTCGCTTCAAATCAGCAGAAATTTGAGGAAGTTGAGGAGACCTGCTGCACTGCAGAGCTGTCAGAACCCTTTTTAAAAAAAAAAAGAAAAACGCAGAGAGAACAAGAGACGCAGCAGAAACAGAAACACATTCCAGCGACGCCACCACCGCTGGGCTCGCATGGAGAAACCAGGCCAGGACAAAGGGCCCTACACACTGTGTATGGGCAGCGCTAGGGCGACACTTTGCCCTGGTCTGCTGACTGCCCAGACCAGGACAGCACCAAAGACAAGAAGTCATCAAAACCCACAAAGGTGTGAAATGTGCGTCTGTTTTCATGTGCGGTTTTCTACTCTCTTCTTTTTCCCCCCCATTACCACAATATCATCTAGGCTAAAAGGACTATAAATACACCGAGCTCAGTCTGAGGATGCAGTGTGTTTCTGCAAAGACTCCCACGATGCAGGGGTCCATGCCAAAAACACGCACATGCAAATGCACGTTGGCACTGTTCCACACTGGCTGAGAGAATCAAAGCTGGAAAATTAGCAGATTCAAATTCCAAACAGTACACATCTAGACAAGGCAAAGGGGGAAAATGTGCAGTTGTATTAGGCTAATAGACGATTAATTTAAAAAATGAAGCTCTTTCTGCATAAGGACATCTGTTAAGCATTGTAAGAACTCTCTCAGTCTAGATGCAACAGGAGGGCTCACTCCCAGTTCTTATACCACAAGAAACCCATGTTGTAAAAGAGATAATAATAACAAAATAAGCTTTTTACAATTTACATTTACAACCCACCATTGTTATTCTCTCTGGACAAGAGTAACTGATAAATGAAAGTACTATCATCATGTACATGCATGCAAATGAAATGATGCAAAAAAACAAGCACACACACCAGCACATAATCCCCAGTTTCCAGTGTACCAGTACACCCAGCCATACTGGTGCACTGCCATCTCCATGACTACGAAATCAGCACCGGCCCTCTTGCCAGCGTCACACTCAAGTCTCAGACGAGGGGAGGAGAGACATGGCAGCTCGGGCCCCCATTTTGCACTGCCCCTCCCAGCCCACGGTTTCCCGTTTAACATCCAGGCGGGCTCTCTGAGCTGCTTGGACTTCACCACTCACGGGCACCTGGAATACCGCCGAGAAAATAAAGATGCACGCTCCAAAAAAAGTTAATGGCGTGAGGCTGTGTGTGCAGGTGAATTTCACAGGAGATCATCCGTAACAAAACCTCCCACACTCACTAATGCTCCAAAACAAGGGTCATTTTATTCAACAATGAGGGTAAATGTTTCTACCCAAAGGTCTTCCTCAGAACTTACCACACAGTTTATACAGGTCTGTTTAAATTTCTTGGGGAGCAGTATTTAAACTGACCTGTTTAAACGGTGCAAGTTGGGCTGATGAATACCCATGGGTGAAAATGTTAACCATCATAGTTGAATAAAATATTACTCTTGCACTAAAGCATAAGCAACTGTGGTTGTATTCTTGATTATCATTTTAAATACTCTCTGTCCATCTGTCCCTTCATCCCATCAATGTTTAACGTTAGACAGGTGCCCTGTCACATGACACAACTTGCTTGTGCAGCCATGGTCATGGCACCTCTGTGCAAAGTGTTTTGGGTGGCCAGTAGGTCACTCGGAGACAGTGATGTGAAAAAAATAATCTGTAGGACGTCACTTCCAAGACACTTTAACTGAAAGCAACTCCAAATATGGTCAAAGAAATAAAAAGAACTGATTTACATTTGCATTGCATTGTGACAGGGCACCAGTGCATCTCTCCACGAGGAACGCCTCAGTTTTAAACGCTGCAGGTATAAAAGAACAATGGGGCTAGGGCAAAGGAAAGCCTAAACTCTTCCATATTTCCCACTTGGACAGACAAAAGAGGGCACACCGCAGTTTATTTTCGCCCATTCTGTAATTCGAAGCTTGAGTAACAGCGAAGGGCTTATCCAAAAGCGACAACTCGCCTCCTCCTCCAGTTGAGTTGTTATTACATAACAAACCTGGTGGACACCTCGAGACTAATTTCTCTCTCAGTCAGTGAGTAAAAAGCGTTGCGCCCGTAGAGAGGTCGGCTTTGAGCGTTGTCGCCCCAGACGCGCATTTGAGGCGAAACCTGTGACCAGTGTAACCTAATATTCCCATATATTTTTCAGAAAAGTGCCGGTATGCGAGACACTCCCTTTCTCATCCCAACACTGCGCCTCGGGGATATTCTGTCAAGCACAGTCTTGGTGGTGAAAAACCACGTCATGTCGGTCGTACTGCTTTTTCAATTTAAAATACCGAAACATGGCTAGCTCGCAACAGTGTTTGCAGGCAGACACGATGGGTAACACGTCTTGCAACAAGCAAACGTTGGGCGCACGGAAACCTCGATATTATTGGTTATCTTAAATCTGTGCTTAAAAGTGAGTAGCCTGCTAGCATTCTGTTCGGCACGGCACCCCCCAAAACAGCAAACGTTATTTAACTCAAACCGAACAGTGAGGCGATAAATGGAATTGCGTTTGCAGTTATCTAAGTTCCTGATTTTGAAACTGTCACGGCACTGCAACATCCTTCCTTGGTACACGAAGCGCCAAGTTACGAGCGAAGTGTGGAAAACATCCACCTAGCTAATTAATGTTAGCCACATGGTATGCACATGATCTTTTGTGCATCAAGCTCTAGTGTTGGCTAACCTAACTACCTATGTTTCACGGTCCGGTAATTATTATTAGCCTTGAAAATCATTCCAGGGCAGAGGCAACGCATAGCAACAAACAGCAATTCGGCATTCAGGAAGTTCAAATGCCTCCATACATTTTAGACGCTCCTCCCAACGCTCGTACCACATCCACGGCTGCTACTAGCGAGCTAGCTACAGTATACGACTTCGCATGCAATACACTCAATGAGAGTCCCTAGAAAACTACTTAGCGAATTAGCTGCTTACTCACATCTTTTTTGGGGATCTTCGGGGTGGTGTTTTTAAATTTTGAAGTCCTGAAACGGTTCATCTTTTGTTCTTCACTTTTGTGCCTTCCGGGTGCCCCTGTCTGCCGCTTTTAATCTTGCAGTAGTAGACACCTCAGAACTGTTGTAGACGAGCATCCACCCTCCTGTGCATCTGACAGCCCAACGCTGACAGCGTTTCGTCGAGCGATTGTCTCGGCAATCGACACTTCTGTCAGTGAATAGAAATGCCTAACCTGGTCCGTTTATTTATCTAAACAGCAAAAAAAAAGAACATATCAACAGAACAGCTGCCGTTTACATCAATAAATAATACTTTAGAATACCTTTATTATTATTATTGCTATTGTTAGTATTATTATTATTGTGTTTATTATCATTATTATTATTATTATTATTATTAGTTGTTGTTGTGTAAATTATTTGGAATTGCTCTTTGCCCTAGTTTACTGAACAGCCCGCGAGTTTGCACAAGGAGTGTGCTTTGCTTGATCAGAGTTGTGTGCCGTTTACATGCAGACTTATCGATTCGCACATACAGTCAGATCGCCCCAACGTAATAAACTCAGTTATGGGGCACTATCCATCTCATTTATGGATCAGTGAATCTGCCAATCTGCGCTGCACTGATCAAAAAATCCATAGACATATATGTCTATGAAAAAATCGAGTTGATTTCACGCATGTCCTCATTAGCAGAAATCTACAGGCATGCGCAGTTTACAGTAGCATGAATCTACGCACATGCGCAGTTAACAGCAGTCGGACAGCTGTAGGAAAGGAATGATGGCGTCTTCCGCAGCTCGTTGTTCAGCACGCTGGTTATCGGTGGCCGTCTCCACAGGGCACCGGCGGGCCTGCTCCACGCTCGTTTCGGCCCACACCGGTGGAGCCCGTCCTGTCACAAAATGGGCACCCCAGCCGATTGGAGCCCGGGGCGGCGTGTTGAGCAGTGGATCCGGGAATCCCTTGACATTGAGAGGGCTGTCAGGTGAGAAGAGTCCTTCGTTGTAACGCGACGGCCTAGCTAGCGGCTGACTTACCTAACACTCAGACCTCGCAGTTGCCGTGCTTTTTGCCATTTAAGCAGTGACTTACTTGGAAACAAATTACGGTGACAGTATTTTTAGATTTGAAGCAAAACTTGTTTTTTTTGGGATTAGACATGAGCTTAACCACATTTGCAAGCTAGCGATAAGAACTGGTGAACGGACAGCATGATGTAACTGGGACTGGCGAAACTGTAGTATTGTGCTGTAGTTAGCTGTCGATAGCATGCTGAGTTTTGCAACATCGCTGCGATTAATTTAGTCAGCAATCATCTCATTTTCGGCTGTTATCTGGTATCCTTTTGACTGACGCAAGGTTGCTAATATTATTCGGTACCTTAGTAAAATAGCTACATCTGCAGTTCCTACGGATAGTTAGCTTGCTAGCAACCTGAGTAGGCTAATGATGGTTTTCTGTTAGCTACGCTAGCTATCTAGCTAGAAAGTTCCCTGCGTTCAGAAATTGACCTTGAGGTTGTTTGCAGTGATGGCATGAACTCACGTGCCATAGTGAAATAAGTAGAGCGTGGTTAGTTTTCTAGTTGGTTAAAAAGACAGAAACGGCAACTGTGTAGGCTACTAGCGTAGTTTGCAAACATTCATGACACGAAATATCCGTGGAATCTGTTGCCTTTATGTTGTATTGCCAGTGCACATCGAGTATGCAGCTAACGATTGCTTTACTATTGCAAGTTCATTTAGAATGATTGTCATGATAGTTCATCCATAAACCCAGGCATCCAATGAAACCACTAAGCCGCTTCATCTGCAGTGGTTCAGGCATGGGGGCGTGAGCGGCAGTTATTGATGTAAGGTTCAGGTGAAAATCTTAAAAAGGGTTAGGGAGTGTTCACACAAATATAAACGAACGGGCTGCATTTGCTGTGTCTGACCGAGCGGCATTGTGAAAATTAAATTAGCATTTTTGATGCACACCGTGTAAGGTCATATACTAGAAGACGCTCTCCTCGAACTTCTGATTCTGGTCTGAAGTGCCTACTACATCACCGAGACTTGGATAGGAAAGAATGCATCCATATATGATTTTGTCCGTTGATGGCAGAGTCAGATACTGGTGAGAAGGGATCTGCAATTGGGATCTAATGGGTATTTCTTTATAAAATGGAAGCATTTTTCTGACTCTGCCTCAGAGTATAAGCCACATTCCACCCCTTGTGGAGATGAATTTATATTAAGAGACTCTCCATGTTAATAATTGGTGTTGTCTGCAAGCTGCAGTCCTATTTGCTTACCAAAGGAGGTAGGGGTTGTCCGCTTCCAAAGTGGTTTCGTCGCAGTAAACATCACGAACAAAAGCTCATTACTACACCTTTGCTTCATTACCTGAGCTTGTCAGATGTAAAAAAAAAAAAAAAAAAAAAGTCATCTCTTCTGAAAGCACGCCGTCTTGGCCCCCCCCCCCCTCGTGCGCGTCTGTGACAGGTGTGAAGCCCCCCCACGTCATCTGCAGGCTGGCCTTCCACACCAGCGCCCCCACGTCCAGCAAGCAGGACTTCTACCAGGTGCTGGGCGTGCCTCGCACTGCCACTCAGAAGGAGATCAAGAAAGCTTATTACCAGGTGAGATGGGCATGACCAATGAAGAGGTAGTGCAGGCGGGAGGGGCTGGGAATTTGATGGGTGCATGATGTTTCAATCGGTGAACCGTTTTCCTTTACCTGGGGCCCTTGGTCTTTTAGCTCAACGAGCGAATCATATCTCCTCTGTTGCCATGGGGATGACTCAGTTCAGTAATCGCGGCAGATCTCCCCCCTGGTTTAATGGGTTCATTCCTGGTTGGGGCAGTGCATCGCTTAACCTCAGTCACTTTAGTAAATATTCAGCTGTACACAGGCTTATGGGCGATATGTTGAAGTTAATGTGATGCGAGTGGCCACAGAGATGGGCATATGGTCAAGCAAATCAATGATAAAGTATGCCGTCATTTTGTATTGCTGTAAGCATGCCATTTGTTTATGGAACTAATTAAGGCAATCGTGTGATAAGCTGGAATGCACGGTTAGGTTAGGAGATTTGACTGTGTTATTTCATGAAGCATTGTTTCTGCATCACTGTGCGAGTTGGTGGACAGTGTCAGCGGAGAAACCTGCAGGGGTGGGGTGACTGTCGCACCTCTTCAATGACTTTGTAGTTCACGAGTCCTTTGCTCCCTCCTCAGATGGCCAAGAAGTACCACCCCGACACAAACAAAGACGATCCCCAGGCTAAAGAGAAGTTTGCCCAGCTGGCGGAAGCTTATGAGGTACGGAGAGCTTCTAATACGTACAGTAGTGTGTTATCCTCTGCGGTGCATCCCAGGATTTACTGGGCGAATGCCACGTAAGGGCAGATTCTGCTCAGTACACTAAACTGGGTTAACCCCTTAACCCTTTAACTGAACATTCTAATGCTGATGTAACAATCACCACTGGCAACTGAAAACAATGGTGTTCTAGAACACTGACATAGAATCTTGAAAAAAATGTTAAAAAAAAAAAAAAAACCAAAGGGTTAAGTAAGACCCGAAGTGGATTTAACTGTGAAGGATGAGGAGTGCGGTTCCCATCCCTGTGGCAGGCAGGGCTAATAAAATAAGATGGAGGCAGACTGTGATGTGTATCCACACGTCGGTACCGATGCATGACTATGTCACTGCCTGTCCTAACAGTGGTGGTGGGGGCCCTGTTGCGTCTCGTGGCGCTGTGGTTCTGATTGTGATTTCGCGGCCCAGGTGCTGAGCGACGAGGTGAAGAGGAAGCAGTACGACACGTACGGCTCTGCCGGGTTCGACCCGAGCCAGGCCGGCGCCGGCCAGCAGCAGTACTGGAGAGGAGGGGCCAGCGTGGACCCGGAGGAGCTCTTCCGCAAGATCTTCGGGGAGTTCTCCGGGGCGCAGGGGTTCGGGGACTTCAACGCCATGTTCAATCAGCCCCAGGAGGTCAGCTGACCACAGCCACTTTCCTGCTTTTTTCCTATTGGTTATTTAGTTCGTTTTTTGTTTTTTTGTTCAACTGTCATTTTAGCCAAATTACCTTTTTTTTAAGCTAGATTTTCAAGTAAAGTTCAGTGTCAAAATCCAACCAATCAACTAGCTGCAGGCCCTGCCTTTGCGCTCTGATTGGTCGCTCGGTTCGATGGTGGTTCGTCTCTTCCCCTGCTCTCTCTCAGTACGTGATGGAGCTGACGTTCATGCAAGCGGCGAAGGGCGTGAACAAGGAGATAACGGTCAACATGGAGGACACCTGTCAGCGCTGCGACGGCAAGGGCAGCGAGCCGGGGACGAAAGTGCAGCACTGCCACTACTGTAACGGGACCGGCATGGTGAGCGCCGTCCCCTAACTGACCCCGGGTCAGTTACAGCCGCATCCTCATAGTGGTCTGAGTCACCTGTAGGGTTTGATTGAGCTGATCCTGTATCAGTACTGTGGGACGTGTGTGTGTCTGGGCTGGGCTGACCCTGGGTCAGTTATAATTATTTCCACATGGTGGTTGGAGTCGCATGTAGGGTCTCATTGAGCTGATCCTGGATCAGCACTGTGTGCTGTTGTGTGTGTGTGTGTGTGTGTCTGGGCTGGGCTGACCCTGGGTCAGTTAACTGTTTCCCCATCATGCTTGGAGTCACCTGTGGGGTCTGATTGAGCTGATCCTGTATCAGTACAGTGGGTCGTGTGTGTGTGTGTCTGGGCTGGGCTGACCCTGGGTCAGTTACAACAGTTTACTCACGGTGGTTGGAGTCACCTGTAGGGTTTGATTCAGCTGATCCTGGATCAGCACTGTGGGTTGTTGTGTATCTGGGCCCTCTGTGACACCCCTACTACCACCTGACATGTGCATACTGTGAATTTCAGAGCTGAGTATTTTTTTTTAGGGTTTTTTTGAGCTGCGCATGAATGGGTCCCTGTGTGTGTTTCCCGCCTACTTTGTGCTCTGCCAGATACACGCAGAAGAAAGGCTCTGCCCGAAACCTCCCTGTGGCATTAAAAAAAAACTGCTGAATGAAGTCACAGAGTTCAGACCGTTTATTTTCTGTCATTGATTTCTCTTTAGAGGTTCTAGCACCCGTGCGTAAAAAAAACCTTTCATTGGTTTGAGCTGAAGATGTTGTCCTGTTACGCCATTTGCCCCCTGCAGGAAACCATAAACACGGGGCCCTTTGTGATGCGTTCCACCTGCCGCCGCTGCGGTGGGCGGGGCTCCGTCATGACCACGCCCTGCGTGTCGTGCCGCGGGACGGGGCAGACCAAGCAGAGGAGGACGGTCATGGTTCCCGTGCCCGCAGGTCAGATGACGTCTCCCGAAAATTATTTGTGTCGCGCCTCTCAATCACATTTGCATTTCGAAGCACCTTTCTGCACTTCAGCCAACCCTGTGTCTAAGCGAACACGAGCACTCCACTTCTTCTGTCTGTGTAGCGGCTGGTCAGACTACTGTTTTTATACTATTGAATACTCCATTTTCTTTGAGAAACAGGTTTTGGTACATTCACTACACACGCACACACACACACGCTAGCCAGTTAGAGGGTGGAGTGAATGCGGTGTTGGGTGTTGGGCAGGGCAGGTTGGTGGCTAACCGTTGTGAGCACTTGTGTGCCATTCGCAGGTGTGGAGGATGGCCAGACGGTCCGGATGCCCGTGGGGAAGAAGGAGATCTTCATCACGTTTCGAGTGAGTGTAGACCAGGGGAGGGCAGCCCTGGTCCTGGGCTGCCGGTGGCGTCTCTGCTTTGTGTTCCGTCTGAGCGTGAGCGCAGGAGTCTGACGGATTGGTTGAAAGTCTGAGCTTGAATCTTCTGAATGGCAAAAGGCTGGGTGCCTCCAGCACACCTGCATTCATTACACCTGATTAATCAAAGCGAATACAGTCATGCAGTTATGGGTTTGGATGGACCGAAAAAACAGGACTAAATGTGGCCCTCTAGCGTCAGAGTTACCAGGTGTAGACCGATCCCCGTCACATGATCACATGTTTGCTACGGTTTGTAGAGCTGAGATGTTTGGCATTCTGATGGCCAGCTGGTTGCTGAAGAGATTTTTTCAATTTCAATTTCCAAGGAAATTGTTTTTCAGAACCACAGTTTCGCACGTTTTGTGAACTGTTTAAATTCACCAAACTGCATTAATAAATAAAAAGTGTATCCCTGAGTTAAACACACATGCTGATTGAATCCCGGCCAGGGTCCAGGGTCACAAGTTCAGGAACCTTCTGAGGAACTGGTGGTGACTGGTTGTGGTCGGTTGTGGTCCGTCCGTCCCCCCTCCCCCCTCCCCCCGCCCCCTTACAGGTCCAGAGGAGCCCGGTGTTCAGGCGGGACGGCGCAGACATCCATTCAGACGTTCTGATCTCAGTGGCCCAGGCCATCCTGGGGGGATCAGCGCGGGCCCAGGGGCTTTACGAGACCATCAACATCTCGGTGAGAGAGAGAGAGAGAGACCCGCCCCTCTGAGCACATGACACTGTAACAACCAATAACCTGCTTCAGTCATACATTTTATTTTGATAAAAATAATATTTTATTTTATACTTGAGAGAATAAAGATTTTAAGTCTCATTACAAGACTAAAACAGATTACGAGACAGACTTTTTTTTGTTGTTGCAGTGTATAGGTATAGATGTGTGTTAACTGATGCCCAAAACGTTTAGTCTCCAAAACTGCTGCATATATATATTTCAAAGACGTCCACATACGTGCGGTGTGCTGTGTTTGTTTTTACGCACGTAAACACGGGGAGGAGTCCCTCTCTGATGTTCCGCCCCTCACCCCTTCCTGCAGATCCCTGCTGGGATCCAGTCTGACCACCGGATCCGTCTGTCAGGGAAGGGGATCCCCCGGATGAACAGCTACAGTTACGGAGACCACTACATCCACATCAAGATCCGCATCCCCAAGTGAGAGGACCACACAGTCCACACAGCACAGTGAACACGGCCTATGGGTCAGACCCAACACAGCACAGCACAAGCGCAGTCAGTCGTTCACACGTAACACAGTGAACGCAGTCACTCAGTATGGCGGTATGTCTCCAGTCTGTGTGACCGTGTCTCCGTTTACACTCACAAGACTCCCCGGCTGGGTATTGTTTCGCTTGCGCAAATCCTTGCGCCCCCTGGTGAGGAATCGCAACCCTAATGAGAGCAAGACCTCGACACGGTTCCTTAACCACGTTTAAAACATGACAAAGCACCCCTGCATTGCAGTTACCTCAGGGGGGTACCTAGGACTGCAGTGAAGTCGCTTATCTTAATCTATCAGTGCTGCTTGTACAGAAGAATGAGCCACACTACAATGGGAGCAATAAATAGGGCAACGTTCAATAATGTATTATATTAGTACATGACCATTTGAGCAAGGGACAGAGACCGTTCATTCATTCATTCATACATTCATTCATTCATTCATTCATGTGTAAGTCTGACGTGTCGCTCGTTCTCTCCCCCGCCCCCTGCAGGACGCTGACGGACAGGCAGAGGGCTCTCATCCTGAGCTACGCTGAGGACGAGGTGGACGTGGAAGGCACGGTCAACGGTGTGACTGCCACCGCTGCGGGTGGGTAACGCTCACACACGTGCACTCACCCGCACACGCTCACCCGCACGCACTCACCCGCACGCACACACCCGCACACACACACCCGCACACGCTCACCCGCACACACACACCCGCACACGCTCACCCGCACACACACCCAGACAGAGAGAGACACACACACACACACAGACAGAGAGAGACACACAGACATACCCAGACAGAGAGAGACACACACACACACATCCGCACTCACTCACCCGCACACACACCCAGACAGAGAGAGAGACACACACACACCCAGACAGAGAGAGACACACACACACACCCAGACAGAGGGACACAGACCCAGACACTCACACACACAGAGGAACACAGACCCTGACACACATGTTACACGCTCAGATGGAGAGAAAAACAGACACACACACTCTGCCGCTCTTCTCAGGGTTTGTACAGACTGCACTTTGGGGCAGTTTCACTGATTAAGTTTGAGACTGAATTAATGTCCGTTTCTCGTTCCCAGTGGATTCATTCTGTATGTGTTGGCATATCTGGGTTGCGAGCTGAGGATCCAGCATGTCTTTAGGGGCAATAGTCAGCCTTATGAAGTCCTGCATAATCACCTGAGCAGAGATATCTGCAGAACCATCTCCGCTGTCCCTTATTTTATACACGTAGGGTGGCTTCTGCCCCAGCCAGCCGAGCCTGGAGCAGCCCACACACTGCCACTCACTCATTCAGAATCCTGTGGGCCTTTGCTTTTAAGGCTGTTCTTGCAGCTCTTAACTCTGGCTGATGCAGTACCCATTTGTGTCCAGGTGGGGGCAGCAGAGGTCGGCAGGGAGAGGCAGAGGCAGAGCCAGAGGAGAACAAGCAGGAGGCTGGCTTCCTCTCCAAATTAAAGAAAATGTTTAGCTGACAGCCACAACCCAGGTATGACAGCACCACCCCCCACCCCCCTTTTACCTTTTTTATAACCCTACATGGCACTTTCTGCCTCAGTCACCCTCTGGTCTGTCTTCTGGTTTGTGGCTGTCATGAAGTGTGTGTTGAGTCTGTGGAGCCATGGCTGCAAGGAGGCCATTTTGGCTTTGCTGTTTGAGTAAGCTGAGGCCTTCCACAGTTTCACCACCACACACACACACCCAGGCCATCGCCTGGGTCTCTAGCTCCCCAGCTGAGGTCCCCACACACATGCATGCGTAATATTAGATAGTGACGCTGGTCTCGGTCAGTATAGGGTCAGTTATTTATTTTTATCTTTTTGTTTGTTTCTTATATTTTTCTGTTGCCCCACCTTGGACATGGTATTCGGAACTTGAATAGCGACAGCAGTATCACCATGGAGACACCGCTGTGACTATGGTGACAGGAGTGGTGCAGTTATGCCTTGCAGCTGAACTGCCCAGGTTCCATCTGGTGCCAGAGTGGCCTAGCATGACTGAAGTAGTGTTGTGGCATAGCATGGGTAACCAGAGGGTTGTGGGTTCATATCCCAGCTAGAGCACTGCTGTTGTTATAGCTTACTTATTGTCTCTTGCCTCATGAGTGAGTGATGAAATGTAATGTAAGCAATTTACAGGAAACGGAAATCTCTCTGAGGAGCTGCATCGATTGATTAAAAAAAATAAATAAATAAATTGTCCCCATTTCTGTCCAGGTAAAAGGTCTGCAGGAAACTAAGGACAGACAGTGGGGAGGGGGGGTTGGAGAGGACGGCTGGGGTGTTGTCGAGGATCAGCCGGAACCACGGGTTGGCTCGTGTGAGGATCCGAATCCGAACCCGGACCCGTCCCGGAAGCCGACGTCGCCTCGTACTTGCCCCGCCGAAGGAACTCATTCTACACCACGAAACGCATCACAAAGGAACACCGAACCGCCAAGTCGCCCTGGTTACTAACGCCCCCCCCCCCCACCACCACCACCACCACCCTATCGTGAGGGAGCTGGCATCGTGTCTTTCCTGGTTCTCACCCCCTGTACAACAGCAGCCTAATGCTATGCTAACTGGACTACTCACTTATCATGTACATGTTTGGAAATCTACCAGCACAGGAAAGGGTACGTTTATTTGAAATGGTGTCATTTAAAGGAAAAGAAAAAATGTATTCTGTCTGGACATATGTTTGGGATTGGCCAGATTACATCATTTTCTGTGAGAAATGTTTGAATGTGTGGGGAATTGTGATTGTTCGTTTTTATCTTAGCTCCAGCTGTTTGGAGTGCATCTTCAGTTCAGTAGAAACCATTTTACAGCTGGGAGTCTTCCGCCCCCCAAGTTGCCTCGAAGGGTAATGTTTAAAGGGATAGCTCACTCACTTTCTGGGGGTTGCTGATATCAGAGTACTAGCTGCTATGGAGTTATTGGAAGTGACGTTTTCTTGTTTTAAACCACAAACTTGAAAATGCTCTACACATGCCCCTGCAAAGCCGGCCGGTTGCCAGAAACTTCCTTCACCGCTCACAGTCTGGGCCAATCGGAAACTCTCAAAGTGAACTGTCCCTTTAAATGGTGGGGTCCATCGTGTTAAAAGGCACTGTGAGAAAAATGGAACCCACAGTAAGTCTTTGGTTGGCCGCACTTAGTGTTTCCAAGAATCAGCCCCATATGGGCTGGCTGACTCTGGATTAGCAACTGTTGTTCCTTTCGCTCGTAGACAGATGACCGGGTGACCGTCCTAATCCCAACCATTCGGTGTCAAATATTTACTCAGTTCCTCTGGGTAATAAAGTGGTTTGTTCAGCCGTATGGTTACCCACTTTTCCTATGTGATTTCTCATCAAATGCCCCCCCCCCCCCCCCCCTTCAAGAAATCTAAACATATTACTAGGTCCAGGTATATAAATGTATTTCACAACTCGTTAAAATACTTAAAATAAAAACCAGTGTCCAGGACGACAGATTTCAAGGGTTTTATTTTTATGTTTGCCTAACCTTAGTATGTTTACAGTATTATTTTTTTTTTAGAAGTACAGAACAGTACCATGAAGGTTCCGGCTGTTAGCCAAGCAGGTTAAATCTGTTTTAATCGCCTAGGCGTTTAGGCTTTTCAGCTGCGTCCTCTTCCCTGGCGTCACCAAGCTCATGTGACCACGTGCGTGTGTCAGCTGACGTGCTGCAGTTGCCATGGTGATGGTGACAAGACATCCAGATGTTGAACAATGGTAAAATGGTAAACACAGCGTTGCAGCCAAAAACAGAGCACCAAATGCGTGACTGCTGTTCTCACCCCCCCCGACCCCCCCCAGCATAAACACGCACATTTACACAAAGCAAGTCATGGCGAACGAAAATCCCAGTCTGTACACAGTAGCTCTGTACATAGATTCAGTTGTTATGGAAGATATACTGATGTCGCATAGTTGGAACAGGACGGACAATAAATCTATATGAATACAAACATGAAATGGGTGATGGCTGGAGTCTTGTTTTACTGTGTTCCGGAGACCCTGTAGGCTATCGACGCTGATCAGGGGAGTCACTATACAGACTGTACGTGCTGGAGACAGTTCTGCTGGTCTGACCGGTCCAAGCTCAGAATGCATTTTCATCTACTGAGTGCCAGTCAGTTCAAACAACCTCGATAACCGGAATCAAGCTTAATCTAGCTTAACAGAATGTGTGTGTGTAATAAAATATATAAAATCTTTAAAAAGTGCAACAAGTAATTACCAAAACCGGTAATTAAACCGAGATGAGTCATCCCCCAAGAATCAAGGTTGAAACCCCCTGGTATGTCCTGTGTCACTTGTCTGAAATTCCAGCCTGCTTTCAGTAGAGCACACATACTGAAGCCCATTTGGAATCTTCTGTGTTTAACGACCCATTAATAAGGTATGGATTCTGATTGGAACATACCTGTTCAGTGCAGTTTCCTTTTTTCTTTTTAACACCACCTCTGATGGTGAACTGGAGTTGAATATGAGCACCCCCTCCCAAAAAATAAATACGACAATGGTTATAATGCTATATTGCGTATGTTTTACTAGCTGTTACACCCATGATATATTAACAGGATGCAGAGTTCTTGTACAGTTAGTGAAAAGACTAAAGCAGTTTCACTGGTGCAAGCCTGTTACAAGAGATGCCCTATTGTTAATTGACCCAGGTTTTTCTTCATGGCAACACAAAGATTTATCTCCATCTCTGAGGTTTATGGTGTAATGTTACATAGGCTTTCCGTAAGGCCTTCTCTCCAGGGACAAAAACGCTGAACAGGTGATGTCTCTGTGCACTGCCAGCTAACAGCTCACCTGTAGAGATCCAGGTGAGAAGAATGGGAGATGTGAGAGTGGGGGAGTGGGAAAAAAATGCTCGAACAGGAATTCAACATTTTTATGTTTTTATTTCATTACACAGGTGAAACTGTATGTTCTTGTTAACCATCACAAATAATTAGTTTTTTTATTAATATTTTGCACACAGTTGAGACCTGCTGCATTCGTGTTACTCTTTCGTTGTTATTCATGCTAGACTAATCAGACTAACCGTAATGACTCTGGTCAGGCTGTTGAACTGAGGTAAAACAGGGAAAGCTCAGCCCAGTAACCCAGAACACCCTTTCCTGTTGGTCCAACACAGAACGCTCCTCTCCTAACAGCTGCTATTACTGAAACTGGCGTCGTCATGCTGACAACAGAACACGCTACACAAGCTCTGTTTAATCCCCATTGTTAATACTACAAATACTACTTCAAAATGGAGGAACGCTACTGCAACGTACAGTTTGAGAAATGTGAGGGAACTGCGCGCTTCCTGTTTGATACTGCAAACATTCTCCCTTTTTAGCCAAGTAAATACCCACAATTCCTCTCTTTGGGGACAGGAAAGTAACCATTAACCAATCGGATTAAGAGTAAAGAAAACCGCAACTGAACATTGTGCTTTGGCTGTGGATGGTGGTACCAGTGAGTGTACCTTTGCATTGGAAAAGAGGAGTGAAGAACAATTAAAAGTTCTTTCCTTCTCACTGTTCCTTCCCTAATGTTCTTTGGACCACACCAGCCACTACAAATAGGTTTAAAGGACATAAATGGGAAAAAATGAAATGTAAGAGTAATGACATTAGATAGCAATAACCTGCTAATGTGTTTCGTTTTCCATCTTCCAGCAGAGAACTCTGGGATATAATATTTAAGTGTTAATCAACTGACCCTAGTGATGGGACAGGGAAATCTATCCATTTCCCCATCCAAAGATTACAAGTACACAACAGAACAGAGGGCTACATTTCAAGCCTGCATTTTTTATAAATATAAATGCATACATACATGTGTGGATGCATATTATTCGTATATTTATATTCTATGACAAATTACTAGTGCATTGAGCAGCAGCCGTAACAGATTTATATAGTGATGATGTCACACTTCACATGCACCTTCCTAAGGCCTTCATAAAGCATACACATCTTCACGAGAGTGAGGCTGCTTCTATTCACAGAACTCGTGAGCAGCACCAGAATTTTAAAATGGCCGACATGCAGTGACGCGTCATTTAAAAAAAGAAAGAAAAAAAAAAAGGGTAAGAGAGCAAACAAACTGTATCACTCTGTCAGCCACCGTGACACGGTGCGCTCAGCTCTGAGAGAAGACGTACCATCACGCCCCGGCACGTGGGGGTTTCATAAAAGCCTTTTGAAAAAGTGTGCTTTTGTGTTGGGTGCGAGCGTAATTGAGCTGCTTGTTTTCTTTTTTCTCTCTCTCCAAGCGCAGCCTTACTGTTGGGTGGTTGTTTGCAGGACGGACTGGATGGGTTTCGCAGCTCTCGCTCGCGCGTCTCCATGGCGACAGGAGGAGACAGGGTCACCGCTCACCGTACGCATGGCACATCCGAGCGCAGTTCCCGTCTCGCGTGTAATACTCTGTTTTTATCCGTTTTTAAAAATAAAAATAATACAAATGCCAACGGCTCCATTCATTTTTCTCCTAAAGAAAAACAGTAAATGACAGGGGGCAGTATCTACTCAGACTTCATAAAGAACCAAAGTGCATACAAGTCTGAAGCATGAAAACATGTAGGCATCGCTCCTCAGCCATCGTTGAGTCCAGCGACTCAAATCTGAACGGGCCGAACCGTTGATGTGGTGATGAACAAGCGATGAGTGTGAGATGAGCGTGTTTACAGGTTTACAGATGGCTCTTCAAGCACACCTCTAACTCATTGAACTTCCTGATGCCTAGTGCAGCTAACCTAGAAACGCAGAACCAAAACAAGCACAGGTCAGGAGGAGGAAAAATAGAGGAAGTGACATCACGCAAAACCAGCGAATAACACTGCATCAGCTGAATTACTCAGCCAAAGTGCACATATTGTGGGACATGATGGAGAAACAATGGGATAGGACTTACAGATGGGGTTTTTTGTTATTCTTTTTTAGACATTTCAGAAATTAATAGCCGCCATTGTTTTTTAACAACTTAAAAAACTATGCTTAACAGAAAAACCCTGATCTCACCCAGGAAATATAAACTTAAAAGAATAAAATCATGCAAATAAAAAGCCTAATTTACGGCAACAATCTAGATGTCTAAAAAAACACTCCAGAGAAGAGTGACTTTGTTCAATGTGGGAATGGGGAAAATGCCTGGTTTGTACATCATACTCTGTTCAATGACCGTCTTCAAGGCAAAATCAAAATATTGACCTGACAGGCAGAAGTGATTCTAGGTTTCACCACACCACAGCCTACAGCACAGTAATTTGGAAAACGAAAAACATTTTCCCCATTAAATTTGTGAGGCTCATATCTGGGGCACATTGTAGCTTTTCAGCCAAACTGCTCAGTATAACCGTCCGGAGAATTTGGAATCCTGGCAAGGCTTTTTCGGTTGGGGGAACCACTAAAAATAGCAACTAACAGCACAAAAACCATAAAATCTGACAGAGCAGGGGTGACTTTCACTGCATATCAGCCCCAGAAAAAAAGCCACCAGGTCAAACTTCAAATGACTATGGGGGCACAATTCCCCAGTCATGAAAAAAAAACCTTCATCTTGCTGTTCTGGATCCCGAACAGCACGAAAAAAAAAAAACTGACACGAAAAAAAAAAAAGATTTTTTTTAAATCCAACAATGGATCCACTAATATTCTTTTTGAAAAGGAGAACATAGCTACCTTTCTGAGGAACACCTTTTTTTTTTTTCTTGCGTTTTTGTGACAGCCTGTGACAGCCACAAGGGACTATGGGAGGTGGCCGGTGAACATGACTGGACAGGGCGGAAGGGCTAGTGACGTCAGCGGAAAGAGGCGGGACTGAGAAATGGAGGGAGGAAACCATTCGAGGTCCATGAACCCAAGTCTTTAAACTCCACCCCCCCCCCCACCCCCTCCCCCCACCTTTCCAGTCATCCTTCCTTGCTTGCTTCTTGGAGGGCTGCGATTGGCTGTTTGACGATGCCGGGTCACATGAGGTACCAGGCGACCAATCCGGCAAGGGCGGCGACCCAGGCGGCCAGCAGGACTTGACCGGTGGGATGCCTGAGGGCAGCCGTGACCGCCTGACAGACGTACGATGCTCCCCCGCCGGCCGCTGTCAATCAATCAAAACGTCAATCAATCGATCAATCAATCAATCAATCAATCAATCAATCAATATTTATTTTCGGATTTGCACCATTTACGAAAAAAGGTAGTCGCAGAGCAATTCGCAATGGCTGTGTTATAAAAGGAATCAAAGACCCAGTAAAAACCACACTGAGCCAACTTTGGAAGATCTGGATAATTACTCTGCGACCTCTTAAAAGGCACCCAAGCTCATCGCGGGAGGCAGGAATACGGAGTACACAGCTCAATAAACGCAAGCACACTGGAGTAAGTAGGCCAGGCCTTTCCTGGGCACTGTTAGAGAGCAAACGCGGAACAAGGACACCTGAGTGAGATTACACCAACCTAGCTAATCATCTACATCAGAGACTCCAAAGCTGTGACCTAGAACCAGAAAAAAGGTTTTTTTTGAACAGTTCGTGGTGCCTACCCATTTTGGCAGCGTAGTAGGGGCATTTGTTGATGTCTCCCTGCATGTCCCCGTGAACGGGCATCCCTGCATCCAGAACTTCATCCTGCAGGGTTTTCCCGATCTCCTCCAGCTCAGAGAACACCTTGGAGAGGAGAGACATCCACAAAGATGCGGTCCTTTCCCCCAATACAACTTTCCAGCCAGGCATATCAAAACTCGCCGCGCCGAAGCGCGAGGCTAGATTAGCTTGCCTCTCTCACCTCCACGTTAAAATGGAACAAACTCATTTACAACAATGCCCAGGGGTTCGTTGGGTACCTCTTTACCGGTCAATGTCATACTGTTACATGGCGGTGTAGCATATTGGGTCAGGAACTGGACTTGTGCCTCTGAGGTTCAAGGTTCAATTCTCAGAAATTCTTGAGAAAGGTACTGTACTGTTTACTTGGTAAAGGTGTTCATCCTGAATTGCGGCAGTAAATTAGGTTGAAGTTATCCATTTACAAATAGGTTTAAAGTTACCCATTTACAAATGGATTAGGTTAAAGTTATCCATTTACAAATGGATTCGGTTAAAGTTATCCACTTACAAATGGATTTGTATGCAAAAAAAAAAATAGTAGCCTGCCTAAAAATGAAAAAGCCCAAAGTCAATGTAAATGTAAAAGTGAAGCATGTTTAAAATGGAGAGCCAGGCTAGCTCCTCCCCCCTCACCTCCATGTTGAACTGGAAGGCCAGGTTGGCCTCGGCCACGATCCTCTCCTTGGTGGGCCGGTCCAGGTCCAGCTCGTTCATGCGGCTGCGGTACAGCTGCTTGAAGGCCTTGGCGCTGTGGATGCCGTCGAACTGGTAGAAGTTGACGCCCTCGCCCGTGGCGGGCAGCTTCAGGGCCCTCTGCGCCACCTTCTTCAGCACCTGCCCGCCCGACAGGTCGCCCATGTAGCGGGTGTAGGCGTGCGCCACCAGCAGGGCGGGGTCGGAGCGCCCCACCTCGCGGATGCGCTCCGCGTAGCGCTGGGCGGCCGGGGAGCAGCTGACCTGGCTCTCCCAGTCCTCCCCGTAGAAGTGCTCCAGGTCCCGGGCCAGCGCCTCGTGCCGGTGGATCTCGGCGGGGAAGTAGAGCGGCGCGATGGCGGCGTGCTCCTTGTTCCGCTCGATCTCCTCCTCCATGGCCGTGTAGGTGAAGTACAGGGCCACCGTGCCCAGCTGCGAGAGACGGCCCAGAAAAACCGCGTCAAGACATCACGTTCCAGCTCCACCACTCCGCTCTGCCGCAGCAGGGCGCCTTGCAGTCCCTGCCATCCGGGTGAATAGTACTCATTCATCCTGACCACGGAGATTCTTCACCCTAGCTCCCCAGTGGTGGAACAAACTCGCTGTTCCTCTATGAACCACTCACTGATTGCCCATCTTCTGCCATGGTCTGAAGACGCATCTCCTCAGACTATAGCTAGACTAACTATCACCACTCTCCAGGGCACTCCCAATCTAGGATCATTCTTACCATTTACCTTCTACTTTGTTCCTATAGCACTTTCATGTTACACATGTAACTCCTGTAACACTTTCATGTTACATGTACCTCCGTCTAGCGCTTATATCAGAGGTGGGCAACAAGGGCCATATCTGTTTCTGGTTTTCATGCCACCTTCTGGCCTTAATTATGCAATTAGCCATAACATTTACGCCATCTGACCTTTTTGCTGCCTTCCTCGATAAGCATGTGAATGACAGCTGAAGACTGTTCCCTGTATGAAAATTTTTTCTGTAATCTAAGCTACGAGTGAACCAGCGTTGGTTTACACAGTCAATCAGCTCATTTACCCAGGGCAATTGGTGGAAACAAAAGCCTGCGTGCACACCGGCCCTCCGGGACCAGAATTTCCCACCCCTGGCTTATATTGTACTTGTATCACTATCCTGATGATGCAGCTGTGTAGTTGTCATGCCTCCTAGTGTGACTTGGCATTTACTCTCAACATCAGGCTGACCTTAAAGAGTTCCCTGCGGATCCGGCCCCTGAGGAAGTCCTTGACAAACTGCGTGTTCTCCGCCTTCTCGTGGGACTCCTTGGTCCCTGCAGCCAGCAGCTCCGACAGGTCCTCAGGCCTGGGGGGTGGGGGGTGGGGGGTGGGGGGCAAAAAACATCAACCACACGCTCCATGAACAAGAGCATATTCTCCCCCTGAGGTACATTACGTCGCCTTTCCAATCACCGTTGATAGTGATGCTCGGGCTGAGTCACAATGAAGGCGGTCCAGGACTTCAACACACCCACACACACACCCTCCCACCCAGCCCTCGGATAAGGGTGTAGAAGTAACCTTTACTCATAGACGGTGTGAATCTGATTTCGGTACCTGACACTCTCTTCCACCTCGTTCTCTTCATAGACCACCCCATCGCCGTTGGAAATTCCCTCCTCCTTCCCAGAATCCTCCATTTTCTCTGCAGGCATCGTTCCGTCTGTGTCGGTCTGTCTGTCTTCACGCTCTGTGGTCACACGAGGTGCATCAGTGAAGGGAGAACTTCATTTGTTTTTTCTATCCACAGCTGGTACAGGCTGCATCTATTCTGACATCTGTGATGACATCTGCCCTGATTGTGTGTACAGCCTGCCTGTTGATCAGGTAACACAAGGCAGTCTACTAATGCCTTGCCCTGCTTATCTGAGGGTGGGGATCATGTGTGCTTTTCAGCAAAGAGGGACCTGGCAGAAAGGTAGAATTACTCCAGTTTAGCCTACAAAACACACACACATCATATTCATTTCCGCAGACAAATGAACACACACACACACACACACACACACACACACACAATTGGGTAGCGTTGCTCCCTCAGAAAAGCATATGTACCATTCACACATGAGCGAAACCCCATCCGTTGTTTCCCCACTCCGCAGAGGCATAATGATGTATCTGAAAGTCCACTCGATGCAACCGTGACAGAAAGTTGTATGCCAATTAGTCACATCCCGTCCCACTGCACACAAGATAGTGACATCACTGCAGAGACCGAACAGGTCAAATTGAAACAGCTGCTACTTCTAACAATCAGTCAGACTCCGGCTTTGTCCCGAAGAGCATTACTCGGTATCTGGTATCATTCAAAAAGAAGGTGCTCACATGCTCTGTGTTCCTAAATCCTGCATCATTAAACTGATTCTCCAGTTGCATACAAAACATACTATACACACTTACACAAGCATGTCAAAGGCAAAATCAAGGCATTCTGCTCATCATTCAGTTTGTCATTTGCCTGCATGTTATAGTACATCTTGCAGTGCCTGCAGCCAGAGATGTCAATCAACGCTATCGCAGAACATTTATTTTGTTTGCAGTGTCATCTTCATGAATGACAAGGTCACAAAGAATAAAACAAGCCGCACTCAAGAACACCTCAGCTCAAGAACTCCACGATAAGGTATGGTTGGGGAGATATACTAGCTTTAACATAGTATGCGCTGAGGTCGGTGGATAGATCTCTCCCAAGACATGACATTCATGGCGGGTTTGATGTGAAGCAGATTGGCAATCACGAGAAGCAGCGCCGCATTACTTTGGTCCAGTTGCTGCATTAACTATTTCAGTGTCAGTTCTGACCTTGCCTCGTGAAAAAAGTGAACTGCGCCCGCGTGACTCTGGCACACGAGTGACGACGACAACAACAACAACAACAGAATATCGCACACAGAGCAAACAGCTGGCGCAGCACAGCACGATGGTGTAGAGCGGTGACAACGCAGTTCTAAAGCATAGGGGGTTGGGCGATTTAACTAGGATAGCAACTATACACTGAAAAAACGGCACTGACAAAGCAATACAAATTCACCCGTAGCTACGGCAACTCGCCTGTGCCATTCCAGTGTTTGCTTCGTTTTTGTTTAAGTAACGGTTTTTTACCCTCCGTTCATGTCAATGGAGCCATCTATGGCCATCCAGCCAGCTACCCCCGGGGCAATAAAAACACCGTAGTAAAAAAATGTAAGTAATAAACACATTGCAGTGTCATGTGGCACAATGTTCTTCTACTGACATATAGATTCCGCTAAATAAAGTTACAGGTCCATATAAAACTATTAGCCCACTAAGCTGCTTAGCTGGAAAGACATGCTATCTAGTTAGCTTTCGCTGTCCCCGACTGAACCAACTCTAACAACAAGTTAGCTGTCATCTTTGCACTGATCCCGCGACTGTTTCTCCAACGAACCGCTCCTGTTCATACTCCAGAGGTACTGTCTTTGCCAGATTTTCTCAGTTTCAACACTTCGTGGAGCCAAGTGCATATTCTAATGGTGTCATTTTATCTAAACGGATAGCTATTTTTACCTAAATTTAGCTGGTGAAAACCACAAACCATGTCACCTGTCTAGTTTAGACAATTGCAGATAAACTACTTGCATACTGTTAGCCAAGGAGCAGCATTAGCGAACTATCCAAACCGAAATGATTATTAACGTTATTTACGTACCGCATTACAAGATGTATGAGGTCATTGGCTAGCAAAACTGATTTGAAAGTATACACCCAAATTATCTTACGTCCAGCTATCAAGCAAAGTAACTTTCAAAAAACAAAGTTCAATTTAAACAAAGACATTCATAGCCGTAGTAGTGCAGCTAGCTCTCTCAGTTGCCGCAATGATTGCACAGATCAACCATACATATTTTGTCAAGTCACATAGTTTACACGCAACCTAATTGGTAGTGTGGATTTAATATGTCCATGAATGATGGCTACCTATTATTGTATGGCTAAATAAAATTACCTTCCTCTGCGGTACGTAGCCAGAAGTGTTTCTTCCGTTCAATAGCTGTCGCTCATGCGCTCATTCGCTAAACAGGAAGTGCTGGATTGCGTGCAGGAGAACAAGAGAGTACGTTACGCCAGACCAACGCCAGACACGTAGCTAATGACAGGTTTACGTCATTATTATAACGTACGCGGTAAAAACTGTACAAGTCAGTGATGGGGATTTCACCAGGGACCGTTGGTGTGCTGAAAATTGGTGGGGCCGAAAACCTTCCTTCAAACTGATCACTTACATTTGACTCAGTTTGTTTTATAATTTCCCACGATTAACAAGCATGCGAACGATCTGACTAATCAACTGGAAAGTAAATAACACAGCTTCTTCACACAGATTACATCAGGAGTGACCAATCTTGTCCGAAAAGGGTCGGTGTGGGTGCATGTTTTTTGTTTTAACCAAGCACAAAGACACCTCATTCTTTTGTGATCATAAATTTCATTATGTGCAGCAGTTTCTGAAGCAATGCCTGTTTTGGTCCAGAAGTCTTGGGAATATATTATATTTGCAAATATACAAAAACCTGTACACTTTGTAAAATTAACTTGACAACCAAGTATAAAATGTCCTTTCTGGGGTGTAATTTTTCATCAGCGGTTCAAAACATTCATTTAAATGTCTTCTTCCATGCGGCAATTTTTGTTCAAAACCTATTGTTTATTGTCTTATTGTTAACATCACAAATTTATGATGCTACATGCCACCGTGTTAGATTCTTCACAACGTATAGGATGAAGAAAATCAGGCACCTGGCACACCTTTCTGGCCTATGCTAACTGAGTGAGTGTGGGTGGGAGCAAGTGTCTCTTCATCTCCGGTCCGGACCAATCACAGCATCTGATCCGACTCAGAAGCTTGGATTTCCAAACCCGACCTGAGCTTGCAGCTCTGTAATCTCTCGCAGTAGCGTCTCTTTCTGAAGGTCCAACTGCAACAAAAAAATTTAAATTTAAATTCAACGTACTGCAAATGAAAATTGATGAATATTAACCTGCAGATTTTCGGTTTCTAGCACTGAATTTTTTAGCACTCATTTTTATTTAGTAATTTTGTAGGCATGCAATGGGCCTATTCAGTCAGATGGACGGTCGTGGCCTCAGCCATTAACTGGCAAGCTCAAAAAGGCCCAGTGTAGAGCATGAGAAAGGCACAAACCTTCGTGGCGTACTTATAGCACTGCTCAGCTTCCAGCTTCCTGCCCGTCTGAGGAGACAAAGACACCGGTCACGCACTGACAGACAGAACCCAAACCCCTCTGCCTCAGCCCTCGCCTCAGTTAGGGGTGGTGACATAACGGAAAGCGCCGTCCATCCAACTCCGCATTGGTCACTTGCACCAAGCTGTGGCTGCGCAGGGCCTTATGTGTTCTGGCTAAATTTAGACGCTGCCCAGCGTGAGATTGCACTGCAAGGACGCACAAATGTGTCCCTCTCAGGACAGTCAGCGTTCAGTGCCAGAAGACACAGGGTGCGTTCCAACTGCTTTTTTTTTTTTTTTACCTCCTTGTTTCCTTTCCTTGCCTCCCTTCCTATTACGGAAGCCCAAACAGGTCAAAAATATGTGAAACTGACGCCCGTATGGGGCGGAGTCATAGTGAGTGACTGACGCACACTTGAGTTATGGCCGCTCCGTGGGCACGCGCAGTCACAGAGCACAGTGCGTTGGTGGGCGTGTATGTTTCGACTGCGCGCCAGCCTCTGCAGAGGCACTTGTGGAGCTTCAGGAACTGACCCGCAGGCAGACCAGGGACAGGTGTCCCCACACCTCCGGGTTGGCGTTGTTCAGGGCGTTGGCTTCTGTGAGGGCATCCTCCGCCTCGGCCAGCTCTCCTAGCTAATCGCTCACACGGACAGACGGACGGACGGACGGACAGGCAAGCAAGCACACAGCAGCCAGACAGACAGACACTGTTATTCATAATCCGAGCGAGCAGTAATTGCTCAAGCACTAATAACATCACACAGACATCCGCAGCATTGTGTTTCAGAGGAAAGGTGTGTACACCAACACCAGCAGTATTATGCATAAAGTTTTCACAGGATTCTGCTGTTATGCTAAATACAGCACAGCTCATGTTACTGGTGTCACTTTGTGACAGGGCAATTAAACTGTCAGTGGGAAGCATGAAATGAATCTGATGCCAACACACTCTGCTGTAAGAAGCATTAAAGGTCAGGCAAGGACAAATTCATATGACTCCTGAGTTAAAAATGAATGACTGTGTGTGACGTGTGTGTGTATGCGTGTGTATGTGTTTGTGTGTGTGCGTGCACACATCTGTGTGCATGCGTGTGTGTGTGCGTGTGTGTGTGTGTGTGTGTATGCGTGTGTTTGTGTGTGCGTATGCGTGTGTGCATGTGTGCGTGTGCGTGTGTGTGTGTGTGCATGCGTGTGTTTGTGTGTGCGTATGCGTGTGTGTTTGTGCGCGTGTGTGTGTGTGTGCGTATGCGTGTGTGCGTGTGTGTTTGTGCGTGTGAGTGTGTGCGTGTGTGTGTGTGTGCGTATGCGTGTGCGTGTGTGCGTGTGTGTGTGTGCGTGTGTGTACACAAACAGAGATTTGGTAGCTACCCGGTAGCAGGCAATCCCCACTCCCAGCCAGGTGAGGCAGGATGGGGAGCTCTTGCAGCCGCGCAGGTAGGTGGGTTTGGCTTTCTCAAACTGCGGGGGTGGGGGTCACAAGGAACAGGGGATTATTCTATGTGCCATTACATTACATTACATTTATTTAGCAGATGCTTTTATCCAACGCGACGTACAAAAGTGCGTTTCATGTGCTGCACGGTCAGCAGGTTTCACTTGCGTAAAATCATTTTTCACAGGACCTCGTTAACTCCCTCGGATATCGTTGTGTTTACAGAGTCGAAGGAGGTGGCAGTACTGCACTGAATGCACAAAGGCTGTGTCGGGATCATGAGAAGCACACCTGTCCGTCTTGCTCACCTGTCCCTCCTGCAGGTAGATGTGTCCGAGACGCAGGTAGACCGCGTGCATGTCGGAGGCGTCTGCCACAAAGTCCACGGTCCTCTCGTAGCAGGTCTTCGCTTGGCTGTGGGTCCCCGTAAGGTAGTGCAGGTGACCGGTCAAAGCCCAGACATCCGGGTTCTACACATAACACAAGCAAACAAAGAACAACTGCTGAGGCAACACAGTATAAACATCATAAATGGTTTTACTGACTTGAGAATAATGTAAAAACAGCAAAATAAATTTTCATGTCTTTTTCCCCCCAACTTTTCCACTGTAATTGGTGATTTTTGCATGTTGCACTGTGCTCTGTTTTCTACATCACTCGCCGCACCTGTAGGCCACCGTCTAGCGCCTCCTTCAGGCTGGCCTCGGCGCTGCAGTAGTCCCCGCTCAGCAGATGCAGTCTGGCCAGCGCCAGGTGGTAGCAGCTGCTCCTGCCGCCCTCTGGACACAGCAACTGCTGAGCCAGAGCTCTCTCAGCCATCTGAGGGCGGGGGGGGAGGGCAGGCGGGGAGCGAGGGAGGGAGGGGGAGAGAGAAAGAGGGGTGGAGAGAGGGATGAGAGAGAGAGAGGGGGAAGACGGGGTGAAAGAGGGGGAGGGATTGAGTGGTAGGGAGGGAGGCAGAAAAAGTGAGAGACAGGGAGAAGCGGTTAGAGTGAGGGAGAGGGGGTTAGAGTGAAGTAAAGTTGGATGTGTATGTGGCTTTATGTGTTTTTGAGTGCACATGTGTGCATGTGTGTGCTCACAGTGCTAACCTGAAGGACGTTGTTCTCCAGCAGAAACTGCACAGCCTCCATGTAGATGGTGGTTCTGAGCCCGGGAGGGGATGCTGGGGGCTTTGTGATGGCAGGATCTTGGTAAGTGTCCCCCCCGTCTCTCCCTGGCCCGCCCTCCTGGCTGATCGGAGACCTGTTCACCAAGTTCTCTGCGTCCTCCTCAACATCTGAGCCACCAAGGACAGGAAATGACATCATCCACAAACAGGAACACAGCGCTGCAGAAGCAGACCACCCCACCCCACCCCACCCCCACGCTCTGCGGGGCTTACCTGTAGTGTTGACGGGGTGGTCGCTGGTAACTGACGACCTGTTCGGCTGCAGCACCTCATCTGCCCCCCTCTCGGCCCCATCTTTGCCACCGGACGACGGGCCGTTGGCCAGGGCCGCTCTCAGCCGCCTCTGGGCCTCCAGGAAGGCCATCTCTGCCTGGATGGCGTTGTCCCTGCTCTCGTAGTACAGGCCTGAGAGCACAGACACCACACATCACGGTCTGCAAACCCTTCTAGAACTCTAGGACTCTGGTGTTCCGGAACCCAGGGTTCTGGCGCAGTCACGTCCTGATTTGCTATAGGTACTTTAAATACTAATTAATGGTAATGGTAATGTCCATCTCAGCAGTGCACCCCCCCCTTGCCACGCCCCCACTCCCTCCCCCCAATCTCACCGAAAAGGGTCCAGGCTACCACGTTGTTAGGGTCGAGGGAAGTCGCCTGCTCCAAGAAAGTCTCCGCCTCCTCAAATCTTCCCGCCATCTCCGCAAGGATCCCACACATCAGCAGGCTGTTCAGGGGAATAAGTGGGCCCCCACATGACTTCGGTGCCCAAGCCCTCCCTCTTTGAGCCCCCACTTATCCTGCCTCTCTAGCACCCTCAATCCCTTTCCTTTTTTATTATTTCTAGGGACACTTTGAATATTTTAGTAAACGATTACTGTAACGAACAATAACAGTTAGTACATTAATCTAAGACTGGTGGACCCAGAGTTGTAAGCTGCTAGCCAGTCATAATTATGAAGGGAACACTCGCTCAGTCAAGGAAAATGAGACTAAATTGGAGTACAATTAGAATCATCAAGACCACAATCACTGGTACATTGCCTCTCATGCTAATTTGCACTACAGCTAATTAACATCTTCATTGCCTACTCTAGTTATCCCTCTGAGGCGACAGCAAAGAAATAAGCTAATTTAGGACAACCAATCAGTATTTTAATAAATACTGGGTAATCCAACAGTTACTTGGAAAGGTGATTAGTTGTGCCCATTCTTAATTATTATATAATTAATTTTCTAAGCAGAGGCTTGTATCCAGAGAAACTACACAGAATATGCTGAATATTTGCTGAAGGAATGCAAACGTAACTACCGTGTCAAAGGATACAGTGGCAGGGTTCCAAACTGGGCCTTGAACCTCTGCAACCTCTGTTCCCAGTTCCCTACCCACTGCCCCACCCTGCCACCCTTCCCCTCACCTGGGCAGGTGAGCCTGCTCTACGGAGACAGCCTGCTGGAAGCACTCCTGTGCCTTCACGTGGTCCCCCGTCAGCATGTGGAAAGCACCGAAATCAAACCAGTGGCCGGGGTCCTGGCGATCCAGAGCCAGCCTCTGAAAGAGACGCGCGAACCGACGTGAAGACGGTTTCCATGGTTTCAAGGCCAACGGCTGTCTACGCACCAGCCTGTCTAAAAATATTTTTAGTAAAGCATGAATGTGCTCTCAGTATGACAATCTATTTACAAGGACCATGGGTGCAGAATAGCTTTGGGTAAAAAAGCCTTTTCCTTTAGACTACCTTGATTGGAATGGGCTGCCTACATAACTGACAAACATCTATTTTGGTGAAACTGAAGGTTTCCTCATTTCTTAAAGGTAGGAGTACCCTTGCTATTGAATTCTAATTCTAATCCGCTGTATATATTGTTGTCCTGCACGTTGTACATGTATTTACTAATTCTTTCCATGTTTTTCAATGGCCATTCCAGTTTTTATTGCTAGGTTTTATCCCATTTGCCATCTAAGCATCTCGTATGCCGAGGACACCGTTGGGACGAGGGATTTTGCCCCTAGTCAGTACAGATTATTTGAAGGATTAACTGTTCCTCAGCGGAACGACGTGGACATTCGGGGCCCTGCTCGTTAGTGCATGTTCATCCCAAGAGAGTCATCGACCTCACAATGCTGAAGAGGAAGGGTTTAGATGAGTCTCAAACAGGGATGCTGAGAGCTGTGGCTGCAGTGTGGGGACTCTGTGACAATGGGAGGGGGAGGGGGTGGGTCCCATACCTCCTGGTAGTATTGGGAAGCCAAGGGATAGTCCTCATTCAGCTGGGCCTCCCTGGCGAAGTGCCTGAGCTGAGCGCTGTCCAGCAGGGGGCGCTGCTTCGTCTCCTGCATGTCTGATGAAAGTGTCTGTCCAGGGTGGGGGAGGGGGGGGGGGGGCAAGAGGGGGGTCAGACAGCCAGAGAGACCAGGACAGAGAGGGTCAGGAGAGAGGGTGAAAGAGACAAACGTGATCAAACGGAAGTAGACAAGGAAAGGGGGATGGCCAGCAACAGAGGAAAACAAATACAAGAAGTAAGAAGAAGGGGGAAGCGAAGGAACAAAAAGAAGTTGAGAGGAAAGAGGGAGGTGGAAAGACGAGATGGGGGAGGGAGGAGGGCGGTAGGGTTAAGCACTAGCGTCAGCAGAGTGAGCTGTGGCTTAAAGGTGGTTCATTCCGTTATCTGATTAGCTCACTATCTAATTAAGGATAGTGCTTTTTATCCGTTAGGTCAACAATACCCCAAAAGCAGGATGTGCTCTGAGACAGGTCCCCCAGGCAATGCACACAAGCCTAAACCCTCCCACAGACGTCCTGAACCAAAAAAAAAGACGGTCAGCTCCCGCGTTCCTTTCTGGCACCTCTATTTGCTTACTCCCTATGGTTCTGGCGGATAACAGGAGTTTCTATCAATATGTCAGAGTTTATGAATTAATTTGCTCCCAGTATTTTCATTGGTCATGCCAGAGCATCAGTTTAAAGTCAAATCAGAGCATTTCACTTTAAACAGTATTTTAAATTTCAATTCAGCCTGGTTTGTCTATAGAATCAGTAACTTCTCCCACAAACCCAACACAGCGGGGGGAGTGGGGGGGTTAGGTGGACGGGGGGCAGGTAGTCGTCGTCCTCACCTTGTTGAGGGCCACATGCATTTCGTCCACCAGGAACACGTAGAGCTGGCTCAGGAAAGCCTGCAGCTGCTCCGGGTCGGAGAAGGCCTCAGTCCGCAACATCTTCTCACGCACGATCCGGACCACCGAGTGCTGGGAAGGACAACCACCACCACCATTTCAGAGGGAGGGGTTGACCGTAAGTAGATAGAGAAAGAACAAGCACACAGAGCCATACACTGACCACACAAAGAGCGCACACTGACCACACAGAACCATACACTGACCACACAAAGAGCGCACACTGACCACACAGAACCATACACTGACCACACAGAACCATACACTGACCACACAGAGAGTGCACACTGACCACACAGAACCATACACTGACCACACAAAGAGCGCACACTGACCACACAAAGAGCGCACACTGACCACACAGAGCCATACACTGACCACACAGAGCCATACACTGACCACACAAAGAGCGCACACTGACCACACAGATCCATACACTGACCACACAAAGAGCGCACACTGACCACACAGATCCATACACTGACCACACAAAGAGCGCACACTGACCACACAGAGCCATACACTGACCACACAGAGCCATACACTGACCACACAGAACCATACACTGACCACACAAAGAGCGCACACTGAGCACACAGATCCATGCACTGACCACACAAAGAGTGCACACTGACCACACAGATCCATGCACTGACCACACAAAGAGTGCACACTGACCACACAGATCCATACACTGACCACACAAAGAGTGCACAATGACCACACAGATCCATACACTGACCACACAAAGAGAGCACACTGACCACACAGATCCATACACTGACCACACAAAGAGTGCACAATGACCACACAAAGAGCGCACACTGACCACACAGAGCCATACACTGACCACACAAAGAGCGCACACTGACCACACGATGTGACTGCAAAAGTACTGTAAACTGATAGTGTCATGCTGAAACAGTAAAGGGCCTTCCTCAAACTATTGGAAAAGCACAGAATCATCTAGAATGTGACCGTATGCTGTAGCATTAAGATCAGCCTTCAGTGGAACGAAGGGGCCTAGCCCAAACCATGAAAACAGCCCCAGACCAAGGAGTTTCCAGATACCTTTGGTCATACAGAATATATATATGTCCATCTAACCAGTCAAAAATCAACAACTTGCATGTGAGTTCTAGGCTGGAAGAGGATATTTTTCAACGGACCATCCCACTTGTGATCACAATGCTGATGCACAACAGTCCGTCTACTTATGCACAAGTGTCTTAACCAAAAAAAGAGCAATATCACAAAAGAAGTGACAAGGCTACCGAGTAAAGTGTCTATTTTGTTCCATGGGCCATGGGCTCTCTTTTTTAAAAATGGATGGTTTTTAGATCTTTGCGAATGTCCCACGTGTGAGGGTCTGCTGGCCCCGCCCTCTCACCTTCATCTGCTCCTTGAAGGCGAAGTACCGCCCAGAGTAGTTCAGCTCTGCCAGAAGCTGGGACTTGCGCTGCTCCTGGGAGGCGGGGTCAAGGGGCGGGGCTCCTGGGACCATGGCAGCTCCGAACAGCTGCTGGTACTGCTCCAGAACCTGGCCCACTACATTCGCCACTTGAGACTGATACTCCTGGACTGCCTGAGACACACACACACACACACACACACGCAGTTTGTGCAATTCAGACTTGCAGTTCTAATACCAACAGTGACCACAAGATGGCACGAGTGTAGAGAACTGTGCTGAGTGTGATCATCAGATCTAGGCAAGAGATTGTTCAGTGGGAGCAAGCATGTGTGTACATCTAAGTGTGTGCGTGTGTGTGTGTGTGTGTGCGTGTGTTTGTGTGTGTGTCTTCCTTACCCTCTCTGCTCCAACCGGTAGGCGTGGCAGGGGAGGTCTGGGGGGAATCAGTTCCATCACCCTAAATGATTTTTGAAAAACAGAAACATTAATTAATCAGGCCAGGACAGGACAGTATATATTCTGTTACATCAAAGATTCTGTAATTGGAGTGCAGGCCTGGCGCTACCTCCTGGCCAGCTCCTCCGGAGATCTCTTCGGCACCAGCGGCTTTTCCAGGGAGATTTCAATCACAATGTAGGTCCTGGCATCCACGTACATCTACAGCGGTGAGGGGAGGGGGGGGGGGGGGGGGGGGGGGGGGGGGGGGGGGTGACATCATCAGGCCTGTGTTCAGATGCATTTAGCACCTTCACTTCAAGGGATGCACATGGATGCACACACGCACACACATGCACACACACGCACGTACACATACGCACATGCACACACACACACACAAACACACGCACATACACGCGCACAAACACACACACACACACACATTGGCAGGGTGGCCCGGAATGGCTCAGCATGGCTGCGTCATTATCCAACTGCCCGTCAGACGCACACACTCATACACACACACACACCTGCACACACGCTCACACACACACACACACACACACACATACACCTGCACACACAGACCACACCTGCACACATGCTCACACACACACACACACACATACACACACACACAAAAAAACTCTAATCCAGACCCAGCTCACCTGTCCCTCCACATTCCCTTGAGTGTCCAGCTCTGTCCCCGTCTCAGCAGGTGACTTTCCCTGGTTCAAGAGCAGAGACACGGTGAGGTTTATCCAGCTGGCCGACTCACTGCGTGTGCCTTTTCACGTGCAGAACGAGCGAAACTGTCACAGCGAGGAAAACCATAAAGCTGCACTGGACGTAACAGTAGAAGTCATAGTCTAGGCAGGATTCAAGACCTTGCAGAAACAGAGCTGAACGGACGTGGCGAACAGGCCTCCGATGATGTCAGGCTTCATTACCCTGTTAACGCGTTTTTGGGGGGGGTGGTGGTTTGGGTGGGGGTGGGACGTGGGCGGTTTTAGGGAACATTGTGGGGGGGGGAGGGGGCGGGGGTTGTTCTACTTGCCGGCTGTAACCGCAGATGCTGCCGCACCCTCCTCCTCCTGCTGCCGAATAAGAAAAACGGGGGGGGGGGGGGGGGGGGGGGCCCGCGAAGGCCAGAGGAGGCAAAGAGATGATGACTCACCGCCGGTAATGAAGCCGGCAATTTGCGGCAATTACCGCTAATTGCGTTGGGAAGCAGCCCTCTGCTGCTCCGCCAGAGGCCTTCAGGGCCAGGAGCTGGGGGGGGTCGGGGTGGGGTGGGGTGGCTGGGGTCGGGCGGTGGGGGGATCACATGGAATTTTGAGTTCATATCTGGAGTAAACTAGCAGGGCACTCAAGAAACTCCCAATTTCGGCCTAATATTTTCCATCTCCAGCATTTTTGGAGTGGGTCTTCTTAAAGCTGTTTTGCCTTTCAGTGCACACCACTGTATGCAGCAAGCTAGATGAGAGCATGGATATATGGTGAGGAGAACAGGCCACCCATCTCTGTTCATCATTTACTTGTTGATAGCACCCAGCACTGGGTAAATCCTGGACTTGAACACCCAAAGGGTCTCTCTTGTATGACGTGGCAAGCTGTTCCAATTCTCTAAGTAACACCAAACGTCTCTAATTCAGTGCGAAATTCCCCTCCGGCACCTTTAAAGCATGAACAGGTTAAAAATACAGGAAAACAAGGCAGCTGTAGGGAGATGGCTAAGAGCCGTAGCTTGGCTTAGTTATGATTATCCCCACCCCCGCCGCCCCACCACCTACGCCGCTGGTTTCTAGGCAGCAGGCCCACTCACTTTTCTGGGCTGGTCCTTGGGCTCTTTTCCAGCCTTTTGTGCCTCTGGGATTTTGGGGGCCCCTGCCTTCCACTGGGAGGAGCTGAGGGCTGAGGAGGCCCGGTGTTTGGGATGAACCGCTGCAGTCCGCATGCTGTCCCGCAGGACGCTGCTGGTCCGCTTGGTCTGAAGCAGGGGTTTAGCATGGGGATTAGCATCATCGCCGTGACTACAAATGGAACAGGAGTTTAACATCACCATAACGACAATGGAACAGGGGTTTAAAATCACCGTAACAACAACGGAACTGAAATATAAAATCAACATTACAACAAAGGAACAGGAGTTTACATTGCCGTAACAACAATGGAACATGAATTTAACATCAACATTACAACAAAGGAACAGGAGTTTAACATCAACGTTACAACAATGATACAGGCGTTCAACAATACCATAAAAACACCAGAACAGGGTCAGGGAGAGTGGTTCCTAGTCCCCATCTTTGAACATAATAGCCTATGACACGTAAAAAGAAAATCGCTGCAGCAAATCCAGCAATTCAATATCTTTATTCATAACACGGGAACACAAGTGAAACACCATCTTAGCAACCCTGACAGCAGAAGCTTCCCTGAGCAGCCCTGTTGGGTTCCTTAATCAAATCAAGCGCAGGTAAAACAATACCCCAAATCCACAGCTACAGTCCGGAACATCAGATACGACAAACAGCAATCAGATCCGTAGCTGCGTGCGAAAATTAATTTCTCCACCCGACTGCACCCATTCTTGTATTGTGATGGTGACTGTTCTCTCTCTTGCTTGGCATTTTGAATGCAGAAGTGGCTTACATCCCCATCCCCATCTTCACCTCCATCAGCAAACAGCAACACATCCACCCTCACCACTGAAAAACAACTCAGCTGGAGAGTTCTGAGGCAAAGCAGCCAGCAGCCCTCCACCATCCCCACCCCCACCCCCACGCTCCCTCACCTTGGCCTCCAGGTCGGACTCGTAGAAGGGCCACAGGCGGTACGCGCCGCGGATGCGTTTGGCTCCGGGGTACAGCAGAGGGGCGAAGTCCACGTAGGCCACGCCGTGGAACGAGATCGGCGCCTCCTCCTCTCCCTGGCACCCGGCCAGAATCACAAAAACACGTCAGAGGACAGTTACATTTTCTCAACGACCAGGAGAGGAGTTCATGGACCAATTTAGATCACCGCCATTTATAGAAGAAATAAGATAAACACTAATTGAAAGAAAAAGACGCATTTTGGGGCATAAGTGTAGCAGATAAACGTCAGCTGCAGCTTTCCAGGCCTTCTGTCCATCTGGTGAGAGACAACGAATGTACCAACCGTACTATTGCTCTGCCAAAACAACCAATCATACTACTATACTAACATGTTGGGGTTGACATGACTACCTGTAGTGCATTTGTGTTCTTCTGAGCACTGCAACATTCAGATTATAATAAACACTCACTGTTCACCATACAGGCCAGTGTGCTGATCAGTTAAGAAACTGATGGATGTAATAGTGTCTAATGAAGAATACATACCAGCCAATGAGCTGTGTGGTAGTAAAAAGTGAAACACAAAGGAGAAAACAATGGCACCAGAATGTCTTATGACAACAGTAAGAGGAATGTGTGAAATATGCTTGTTCATTTGTGTAATCAAATTACTTGAAGCTGGCATTACTTCAAAAGGTCTCCCCCCTCACTGTTTTTGGAGAGAGACAGAGGAAACGAAGAGGCAACGGAGCATGGTGAAGGCCTGACAGTGAAGGGGCTGGGATGGACAGACTCCCTCCTGGAGAATGAAAGACAGACACGCAGACCAGGTTCCCTCGTCCATCGTCCGGGAGGACTCACCACCTTCTCCTTCCCAGCTTTCCCTCCTTTCGGGGCTCCGCCCTGCGCTGACCTCATCACCTCCACGGGCCACAGGCGACAGGCCTCGATCTGCTGGGTCAGGCTGAGGATGGGGCGTGGGGGTGGGGAGGAGGGGGTGTAGAATATGATGTTATAAATATATGTGGATCCTGGGATCGCAAACAACAACAAAAAAAACCCCTCCATTTGCCTCCCGAGGGGCGGGGGGGGGGGGGGGGGGGGGGGGGGGGGGGGGGCTCACCTAGCCACAGCTCCAGGATCCAAAAAGCAGCGCCTCTCGGTGTCCCAGCTCACCCTCTTCCTGTCCGTCTCCGCCTCCGTGCGGAACTCCCTGTCCTGGGATGTATGAACACGTTCCCTCAGCACGCCTTCACGCCGCATGCACCCTCATTCAGTACGTATTCACAGCTACATGTTTGCATTTTAAGCATTTAGCAGTCGCTCCTATCCAAGAGAATCCATTATTTGTGCGTATATTTACCAGGTTAAGTATCTGAGTTTTTGAGTCGTGTCTGAGTAGTTATCACACTAAGCATTCCTAGACTCTACCTCCACACCGGTCAGGTCTCCATCCTCTGTCTCAATTGGCTGCATATCTATGGAGGTTCCTGGCATGAACTGGGCCCCGGGGGCCAGCAGGGGCCCCACGGGCCACTTTTTGGGCCTGGAGAGGGGCTCTCTCTCCCCGCCGGCTTTCAGCAGTCCGTTGGCGAACAGCAGCGTGTGCTCCTTCTGCAGGAGGGAGAAAAACTAAGCATGAGTGCGTGCAGCGTGTGCTTCTCCATGAGAGACACACTTTTAGTACACTAGGTGACAAAAATACAAGACCTCTCTCTCTCTCTCTCTCTCTCTCTCTCTCTCTCACTCTCTCTCCCCTCACCTCTGACAGGGGCACCTGTAGGCCGGCCACGTAGTTGAAGGGGGGTCCAGTGCCGGCGTTCCAGGCTTCTGGGACCGAATATGCCGTTTCCACGGCAACCCTGAGCAGATTTGATTGGCTGAGCTGGACGTCAGACAGCACAGGCTCCGGGACACAGATGGTCACATCCAGGGAGGGCTGCGAACAAGGACGAGAGGAGAAAATGTCTTCTTCATCGCCAGGGGGGCCCAGCATGGCTCAGCATGGCTCAGCATGGCTGCGTCACACTCATACACACACACACACACCTGCACACACACTCGCTCACACACACACACACACACACACCTGCACACACGCTCACACACACACACACACACCTGCACACACAGACCACACAAACACATGGACACACGGAAATGCGCACGCACAAACGTGCACACACACACAGACCACACATACATACACTCACATGAACACACACACACGCACACACATCATGAATATGCGGGGCAAAGGAGACAGCCAGCCCTCACCTGGCAGCTGGCATCAGAGACGGCCTCTCCAGGCGAATCAGGGGTCAGGTGCAGAACAGCCACACATGTAGAGCTGCACTGACCTTCAAGAGGCCAGGATTCAGAGACGAAACCAAGTTAAACCAGGACAACCAACAACCTTGCAGTCCTGCTTAGAAGATGCTTTTTTCAGTTTAAGCAGTGGCAGAGTTTTGCTAATATTATGCTGTTATGACTTGCATGTGTATGTGCTGGGAGATCCAGTGAGCCTGGCTCTTACCCTGTAGAAGAGGCAGCAGGTCCAAGGCAGCTTGGCCCAAGATTATAGTCCTCTCCTCTTTCTGCTTCTTCTCTTTGGACAGAACCTCCATCACCGTCACTGCAGATCAGCACCGAAGTCATGTACGAGTTAAAGTTCTCAGTGCACCCACACCCACACACACACGCTTCCACACCAGCATGTTTTCTAAACTTACTCCCAAATTCACTGCTCTAATCTCATTGATTCATTAGTGCCATTGTGTTCTTGTTTTGTTGAGCAGACACCTGAAAGGCGAGAGCAGTTCATGCACTCACAGATAAGTGGTCGGTGCGCCAGGTCGTCCAAACTATTGGCTCCATTTCCGCAGTTGAAGCCGCAGGCGAAATTATACTCCACGCTCTGGTCGGGTACGGTCTCCACCTTCTGCGATTCCCCCAGCACTGCACCGCTAAACTCAGCCCGCACCATACTGAGGAAGGGCTTACCCTTGCCACCCTTCTGTGACCGAATATTTATATTACTGTTCACATATTAATTTGCCAGCATTATTTGAGAGTAAATGAACAATAATCTTAATTGCAAAACTTCTACCCAATTGAAATAAAGTAAAATAGTACAAACACACACACAAACAATAGCCAGACTACGTCTGTTTTCACTGACAACAGAAATAAGTGGCTCAAAATGTCATTTGTAACGAATATTATAAACTGCTCATGATAGCTAGGCAGCTACATGATGTTCATGTTAGACTCACTCTGACGATACATTACATACATTACATACATTGCATTTGAGCGCTAACATTACACAGCTAGCACACCAACACACTCACCAAGTTGTTTCCACTTAAAACAGTTATTTGCACAGGCACCGTCTTGCCTCCAGTTGCTTGAATCTGTTCCATGATTGCGATGAGAAGTTGATAGTTAGCAAAATGCGCAGGTTTATGGTTAACTGGAAACACGGAGGTTTCTGCAGGGCAGGATGGCTAAGCGTCCTATGGTTTCCATGGTTGCAACAGGACTGTGTCGCGAGATATGGTTTCTCCATTTGCTTCTGCAAATTCTTTCCTTTTCTATAAGTCAAATACTTTTTCGGAGCTCAAAAGAGCTGAAACTTCTGGGCAAAGACGTCAGCTAATAAACAATGCAACAGAGAATGTACAAAAACAGTAACTCAAAGACGACAGTGAAACTGTAACTTGCGAATTACCTTAAGGTCCTGTCAGCTCATTAAAATCATAAAAAGTTGTAACTTTAATCGTTTTACCAGATCCACTCAAAATTATTAGTGAGAATCTACTGTTTCTATTTCACATACTATAACGAGAAAATAAATGTTTTTAACTCTATATTAATATTTAAATATTTATATACGTGTAGTTTTAGAATAATGCGTTTGCAAGACCCGACACTATCCATTTCCGGAAGTGGAAGCGGGCTATTAGAAACTGAAGTTGTTTGCTGACAGTATGCTGCAAAGCGGTGTGTTGGTTGCCATGCAGATGTTAATAAAACAGTCATATTAGGATCAGACATTCAAATAATCGTTTCGGTTTAAAATATGTTTTGTTGAATTGCAAAGCGGTGTTTTTAAGTAGCATGTCGCTGCTAAATACGGTGGATGAAGCACTCCGGTTAACCCGGGTGGAGGAGGCCAAGATCAACGAGAGCATCCGTCAGTTAAGAGCGATTCTGCTTTCTATGTGAGTTCTATGATTATGCTCTGTTAAATATCTTTCTTGCAGTTTTGCGGTGCTGGCGTTTTATCGTGGCATTTCTGTAAGCGAAACTATACAACCAGCCAACGTGTTGACCTACCTGTAAAAGAAACAGTCTGTAGAGGGAGGCAGTCCAGTAAGTCGGTGTAGACAGCTGCTCCTGTCCCTCTGTCATAGTGGCTAAATATTTTTTAAAGAATTTTGCCGCAACAGTGTTGTATACTGTGTTGCCACCGTAATTTTTCGTCATGAAAAGGCAACAAAATACAGAAACTTTTTTTTTTTTTTTTTTTTTTTTAACTTTTCTTTGACAAATATGCAGTTTATTTAACATTCTTCTTTCATTAACGAACGTTAAGACGCTACCCCCAACAACCAAAGCAGGCAGACTTGTTTTGACTTTGATTAGCCTATTTGCAAGCGAACACACACATCCATGGAAATACTTTTCATTCTGAACAGCAGAATTGCTGAAAACAGATGCAGCAGGCTGCGTACAGTATCATCACAAATATTTCTGTGCTTGTTTCTTACCAATTCGTACTGTACTGTTTCACAGGAAAGCAGAACCAAAGGAAGCCCCTGAGGAGCAGGTGCCATCAACTGATAATGAGGAAGGTAAAGCCATTTCTGTCACAAATTACTCATTTAATGAGTATTCAGATGAGCTTGTGCGGCTGTGATTGCAGAGGAGGCAGTAAACAGTTTTTGTTTTATGCAGAGATCGCTCACATGAATGCTGTTCAGCGGCAGCCGGATTTTTGAATGCCTCCATTTGGAGCCCAGTTGTTTTGCATTTCATATCTGTGTGGAAAGCTCCCAAGCAGTTGGTAGAAATGTATACAGGAGTGTGTGTGTGTGTGTGTCCCAGGCGTGCTGCCAGAGGAGAGAGAGGAAATGGAACTACTGGAACGAGTGCTGCGGAGAGCACTACGAGTTCGCTGTAGATCAGGGGCCCTCAGGGGCCCTGAGACGGCGGGAAGGGGTGACGAAGGTGTGCTGGGAAGCAATCAGGCCGAAAGTGACGGTTCAGCCAGTCGGACGGCCTCCAAACCTGCCTGCAAACCCAGCGCGGGCCGGACGGCATCCCGGAGGTCTGCTTCGGCTTCGGGGCCCTCCGAAGAGGCGCGGGGAGGATCGGGCCATCGTGCCGGTCGGGGTCGAGGCGGCACGGCCCGAATCTCTGCCCGGAATCGAACGGTTGCCCCAGGGAGGGCGGCGCTCCCTCGACGCCCGGGCACAGGGTGGCAGTCTGCTCCAGCACCTGCCCCAGGGGAGCACCGCCACCCCCAGGCTTCGTTAGCAGGGGCCCAGCAGAGGGCAACCCAGACAGGCCTTTGCTCTGAAGATTCGGACATGAGACAGGACTCTGCCGAGGACCTGATGCCAGTGATGTGCTTGGCGGGGACCGACGCGGGGGGCAGAAGTCTCTCAACCACGAAAGGAGTCGGGTAGGACACCGTTCAGTGGGGCATAACTGTCAGGGGGCTGGGCTTAGAGGTTGCAGGTTCAAATCCTCAGTGTTCCAGATGTACATATAGGTAGGTTCACCATGGTATTTGCTTATAAATTCTTCCCAAACAACCACCCCAAAGACCTGCTCTACGTTGCTCCACATTGCTGAGCTACACCCACACTCTGAGTTATACTGTATGTCTGACAAGTAAAACATGGTCAAGTTTGATCTCTGTAGTCCTCCTTTCAGGTGCTTCCAGCTGTGAAATGTTCTAACCGAGCCAAACTACAGCCGTGTGGAATAAAAAAGATACCATGGTTCTTTCACCTTGGAGAACAGTGGTTATTTAACCTTGGAGAGCAGTGGTTCTTTAAACTGGGAGAGCAGTGGTCTTTGCTCATCTGAAGTACAGGATCTCTGATGCCTCTGTGTTTGTGACAGGAAACCATCTGTGCCACCTTCTGTCTGGAGAGCACATAGGACCAAGCACGAGAGGTCAGTGAGTCTGTGCTGCTCCCTGCTTCAGAAAGAGGCCTGCGTGACCAGCTTGCAGGATAAATTCAGTAAACTTTTGTAACCTTGAGGTGATAAATGCATCCACCACTGCTTAATTTCTTCTGCAAACACAACTCTGTACTTCCTGGGAAAGCTTGAATTTCCCTGTACAAGATTGGACAGGAATCAAATTGTACAGGAAGATTCAAATTTACACCAGTTTCCTGTTTGAATCTGCAGATTGTGGGACAAGGTTTTGGCAACGGCATCGAAGCCTGTGGAAGAGAAGGCCCGGTTCACCGAGAGGTTACTCAGCACTGTATCCAAAAACGAACCGTAAACCTGTAAAACCTCAAACCGTTTGAAACCTTTTCAAACCTTAAAAACCTGCTAAAAAGTATGCTTCCTTGGAACATAACGGTACACATTTCCGTGCAGCGCTGCAGATGGGTGAGGTTAAATATAGCTGGCTTCGTATGAACCGCTGCAGGATTTAGTCTCTAAATGCATGTGTAGGACAACGCCCCCGCAGTTCATTCTTCTGTGAGAAAATGCCATGGAAACAAGCTCTGGTATTGGCCCTCCCCGCTGAATCACTAGCTTCTGAGGAGAGTCAGACCCAATTTTACTGCTCCTCTTCCTTCGGTACGGTGCACTTTATTTATCTACAAGTATGTACATTTTCCCATGTGTAGCTATATTTATTTTGTAGTTATTGTATAAAAGTAATGAATTGTATACAGGCACACGTAACGTTGTTACCGATAATAATGAGTTGCTTTTAGATTCCACTTTATAGAGGAAGTTTTTCAGGCACAGATTAAGCCCAGTCCTGGACTAAATTCACTTTTGAATGGAGATTCTCCATCCAGGACTAACACTTAACCTGTGTCTGTGAGCCTGGCCCCATAGGCATTTAGTTATATCTGTTTTGTACTCCATGCAGCGTCGTTCAAGAATCACTCTGTGCTTTACAGTGGGGGTGGATTACTCTGCAGAACCATCACCTGTGTGACAAATGGCAGCCATTTTCTGGCAGAATTATGACTATATTGCAGATATATGCGCGCGCGCGCACACACACACACACACACACACTTTTAAAGCTTTAGTATTTCCTCCAGAGTCCATTTTGTGTCACAGTTGGCTGTTATCCTTGATGGGCCATCTCTGTGCGTGGGGCAGTTTCCCTGCAAGGTTCCCACTTGCAGCCCAGCAGACACCAGAGCGGAGGTGGAGAGGCTGACCCAGCTCTGCCGCGCGCTGACTCACTGCCTCCATGGAGAGGCGCTGGCTCACAGGACGGGCAGGCAGCCAGGGACAGGTATCTGGAGGAGGGGGGAAGAGTGGGATATAGTGTGAGAGAGAGAGAGAGAGAGAGAGTGAGGGGGAGAGATGGAGAGGCAGACTGTGAAGGAGGCAGAGAGAGAGCATCCTGATTGTTTAGCATCTCTGAGGAAATGCTGATTTAATGATTCCCCAAAACAATTATCTTAAGGGTATTCAATATTTAATCTGTTTATATCCCTGCTTCCTCCTTTGAATAATTTAACGAAGAGCGGTTTTTAAAATGTGCCTGTTCGTGTGCACATTTGCCCATTTAGAAGACGTTTATGCCGTATGACTTACAGATGGCATACAAAAATATTTGGTGAAGTTTTCAGCGTCGCAGCTGATCAAAGTTGTCATTTTCCACAGCATGAAGGTGTGGGCTATGTAAGCTATAATATGGTGTGGGTTTATGTGCGCAATTGTAATTGTATGAAATGGGGATAGCAGAGGAATATGTGCCTTGTTATAATGAAATTTAGTTGACAGAACCCCTACAGGGACTAGATCACTTGTATTGTGTGCTTGCAGGTGCATGCTGGGAGTTGGAGTACGAGTCCTTGCTGATGCAGGAGGGCCTGGAAAAGGTGGTGTTGGACCTCCAGGGGAGGGTGGAGAAGCTGAAGAGAGGTGAAGTGGCCTTGTTTCACCACACACCGAAGGGGCTGATGTATTTCACTTATGAAGTGGAGAGTGTAAAACATACACTTCAACAGGAAAAATAATGTTTCTGAAAAAGTCACCCCAGCTGGTTTCTCAGGACTGAACTGGTCTCAGGACTGAACAGTTATCAGTCTTTCCTCCCAGTAATACCAAAAAAGGGTCACTCCCCAGAGGGAGACCGATTGGCCCCCCAGTATCACGTATGTTTCCTCAGGATGCGGCCCGACGAGAGCCAAAACTCTCACCGTTCTGTCCCTCTCTCTGATTATACGCATCTGTTGCCGCCCCCTGGGGTCTCATTGAGGGTGGGACTGAGGCCTGGGGCTTGTGCTTGCAGCATCGAAGCCCCCACTCAGACCCCCCCCCCCCTCCTCCTTTCCCCCAGGGGAAGGCCACTTCGCGGTCATCTGCGTTTCCAGGACGCGAGCAAGCTATGTGAATCACCGTACCCGTGTGGGGAAGCCAGTGCGCGACTCTGTCGTTCTTCATGGGAGGGTTATTTTTGGAAAGATAACGGCTGGGTCGTTTTTCCCGAAAAACCGGAGGAAAAGAGAGAGCGCGCGGTGACTGTTCTCACAACCTCTCTCCCGATAGCTGCCCCCGCGCTCAGTTTGCAGGGGCACAGAAAGCGAAAGGAGGCTGAAGGGGAGCGAGCACCACCTCGGAGGCGTGGGTTTTTCCGGCAGTCTGCAGCCGGGAGCCCGGGACCTTTCCGGAGCCGCCCTGCTCCGTTTGGGCGCTGACGCTGTGGGTCCTGTAGGTGCTCTCGTTTCCCCTCCCTGTCTAAAAATAGCCCCTGTGTCCCTCAGATGCTGAGGCGTGGGATCGATGGGGGCCCGGGTACTGCTGTCCCACCCGGGGACGGGGGCGGTGGGGGGCCCCTGACCTGCCCCGCACGCTTCGGTACGCCAGCGAGGCCCAGCTGGCGGAGCTGGAGGGACTGAGGCTTAGAGTGGCACAGCTGCAGCAGGAGATTCACCTGCACCAGGTAAGAGTCACAGCTCACGCACCTGCTCCAGGTAAGAGTCACAGCTCACACACCTGCTCCAGGTAAGAGTCACAGCTCACACACCTGCTCCAGGTAAGAGTCACAGCTCACGCACCTGCACCAGGTAAGAGTCACAGCTCACGCACCTGCTCCAGGTAAGAGTCACAGCTCACACACCTGCTCCAGGTAAGAGTCACAGCTCACACACCTGCTCCAGGTAAGAGTCACAGCTCACACACCTGCTCCAGGTAAGAGTCACAGCTCACACACCTGTCTTTATATCATAATTGATTTCTGTATTTAGAACACATGAACACTTTTTGTATCTTATATATTTATATTACTCCCCACCACCACTGCCTTGATGCTCAATAAATTTCATATTAAAAGGCATCTGGGTGCTTTACCTTCGATTTGAGAACCCTCCCCCTCCTGGTTTAATGTGTATGGGTGTGCTGTCTCCCCTTCAGGCCATGAGAGAAGCCATGACCCCTTGCCTGACCTCCGCTTGGTCTGCCCGGGGAGGTCCTGGCGCCAGTGTGCTACGAGGCCTGTACTCCCTGCTCGGGGAAGGGGGGGCACGGTTCCCCGCCGTGGTCCTGGACACGGAGCCCGATTAGCCGGCACAGAGCTAGCGGGAACGTCAGAAAGCAGCAAGGCCTGGAACAACAAAATATCTGATTTCTTTCAATAAACTCTTACAATTTGTGGACCACAGTGAGAACTGAGGGACTGTCGAACCGAAGGAATCCGTCTCTGAACTGGTTGCTTCTTTTAATCTAACTGTGCACATGGAGTGTTGATACGTATTGCCTACCAATCAGCTGGTCTGATTTGGCTCCCTGCATTATGACGTCATAAACTGGCTAATTTTGGGAATGATGACTCCCATTCCTTCTGGTGTATTATGACCTCATTTCCCCCTCTCATCATCTGTTTTGTTTTTCTTCAACAATGGTGACAGGATTATGATTCATTTGAACCAATTTGAGCCTTTCTTCTACCAAATTCTGACTTTTCTACAACTTCAACTAATGTGAACCAAATTCACTGTTCCTGGAGATCACTGTGTGTCATTTCATCGCGTCTTTCTGATTTAATTCAATCAAAGTGCATCAGAATAAAATAATGACAAGTGATTTGAGAGAACTTCTGTTTTTCCGCAGTGTTATTTGTCACATGAATGCGACGTGCTTCAAAATCATTTTTTAATGACTTTTAAAATTTGTTTTAGTTAGTTTTTAGTCAAAAGCAAAATATATGATGCCATACAACATTAAAGAGACAAACATTCACTGACAGTTTAGTTTTTAGAATGTTCTCATTTGCAATGTTGCTCTCTACCAGCAGATGGTGCATTCTTCACATCATGAGCATCTACAATTGTACTTCAAGAGATGTGCTTGATTTTTGATTTTGTTTTGTGTTTCACACAGTAGTACATTGCTGTGTTTGCACATATAACCTGCATAAGGAATGCCTCAGCTGGATTTTCTGAAGTCTGACAAAACTGAATTTTTAATTCAATGGTATCCAGTTCGGCAGTCCTGACCTAACATTCTTGCTGTTTTTAATGAGTTAATAAATATGAAGGTGTAAATATGTTTCTATGACTGTGGTCCAGCCATCCTAGCGCAATAATTAGTGACCTGCACTGTCTTAAAGCTTTTTTGAGGTATGAGGTACATTATTTGATGTTTGGAAAATAATTTCTATTGCAGGCTTTGTACTTTGTACTTAGTACTTTGATGTGCTTTAAAACCACGTATTTTCCACACTGCTCTGAGCTAAACCTTGTGAATATTGATGAGGCCGATTCTTAGGCATGCGTCATCGATCCGAGTATGAGTGATTTGGCCAATTCAAGGTCTCAACAGGGGCAACTGCGCTTTACGAGGCGTGTCGTGTTCTCTGCGCCTTCCATAACAGCCGTTGGCGGTGTGACGGGACTCCCACGCTTTCGCGCATGGTGTGCTGCCAATTAACCTCGCTGAGCCTGTCCTGCAAATAAACCACTTCCGGCCAAATCGCGCTCCTTAACAGTACCGAACAGCCTCGCGTCGTGAGCAGTGCGTGCTTGCCATTTAAACTACACTTGCAGTAAATTTTGCATTTTTTCCCCAATGGATCGTTGATGCGCGAGCTCGGCATAAGGACGACGGTCGACGTACTGCATGTACGATTTTATTTGGCGTGAGGTAACATGTAGCCATACCATGAGAACATCTGAGGCGTCATCTTTTGACTCATGGCTTGCAAGATTTTGCACGTGCATACGGTCAAGAGAACAGTTTGTGTAGCTGTTTGTCTGAACTAAATGCACAAAGTGAACCATCGTTTTTTTTTTTTACTCATCAGAAATATGCCATGTTGTACTTAAATAGAATCAGTCGGAACATTATTACACTGCTATATTCTGATAATTTTAGTTATCAAAATTGGAGGAGGAAAGTGATAAATTATGCATTCTATGATACAATGTAAAAACAAGTGTTTTATCATTTAGAAACCCACATAATGAACTAAATGGTGACCTGCTGGTGTGTGGGAGAACACAGCATAGTGGCTCAGAGCAGACAATAGAGTGGTTGGACTCCAACCTCTCTGATTATGTGCTACATTAAAACGTGTCAGGGGTGCCTGGCTATTACTACACGGTAATACGAGTTAATAACTCAGTTTGGCAAAGTTTTAAGACAATGAGCAGATACATCACTTTACAAACTAAATAAATGTAGGTACCAGTGGGCTGACATATGTTGACATATGAAGTGCACTACATGAGTGCCGAAAGTATGTGGACATCTGGCATGCAACATCTCATCCAAAATGATGGACACTGATATGAGGTTGGTCCACCCTTTGCTGCTGTAATAACCTTCACTCTTATGGGAAGGCTTTATACTAGATGTCAGGGATGTACAGGGATTTGCTTTCATTCAGCCAGAAGAGCATTAGTGAGGTTGGGCACTGACCAAGCGATTAGGCCTGGCTCGCAGTTGTCTTTCCAATTGATCCCAAAGGTGTTGGATGGGGTTGAAGTCAGGGCTCTGTGCAGGCCATTCAAATTATTCCACATTCTCCATCCATTCGACCCATTATCTATACCTGCTTATCCTGGGCAAGGTCGCAGGGGTTCTGGAGCCTATCCCAGCGTTCATTTGGTGAGAGGCAGGAATGCACCCTGGACAGGCCGCCAATCTGTCGCAGGGCGCACACACCATTCACTCGCACACTCATATGTATGGGCAATTTAGTCTTCAATTAGCCTAACTGAAGGTCTTTGGACTGTGGGAGTTCACCGGGGGAAAGGGAAACAGGAAAGGGCCTTCCCCAAACTGCTAAGGAAGCACGTAATCATCTACAATGTTATTGCGTGCTGTAGCATTAATATTTGCCTTCACTGGAACTAAGGAGCCTAGCCCAAACAATTAAAAACAGCCCCAGACCATGGGGTGTCCAGTTACCCTTGGTCATATAGTGTATCTATGTATAAGTGGTCATGGAAGATTTTTTCCTCTTTTTTCTGTGTAATCTTAATGTTTTTCATGTTCCCACTCTAAGAGGTTTTTCTTTCTTGAATGTGTGGAATTGACACCCTGACATTCTTCTTTACCTAAAGAGGGTGACATTATGGCCTGCATTCTATCAAATTCTTCCATATAAATAAGCGCATGTGCTTTTTACTTTTTACTTTCACAGACAGTTTTTTTTTAAATTCAGCAATCACCAAAATGAACTAATTCTGTGAAGAAATAAGAATGAACACTTGCATTTATTTGTATGTCAAAGACCTACAAAATGTACAGCTTCTTTAGCCCAATCTATTCATCTGGCATCAGTGGACTCCATCTATTTCAGAGCTTGAATCACTACAGCTACTTCAGCTTCTACTTTGGTCTGACCCTTTTCCACTTGGAATCCAGGGGGTTGATATCGAACTGCCTTTGTGAGCACCGAAGACAAAGAAAACGAGGGATGTAGGGGAGATGAGAGAGTGAGCAATAGAGGGAGAGTGTGTGGGAAGAGCAGCCTACAAATGGATCTAAGTATTTGGGTGTGTGTGTGGGGGGGGGAGCTTGGGGGGGACATTAAAGACAACACAAGCTGCTCCAGACCAGGCAACAGGTGGCGTCGGGTTCATGCAGAGTGTCGTGGGTGTGCCTGTCGATGCCAACTCCCCCCTCCCCTCCCCATCCACTGAGTCACAGGGGGGTTGGGCGGTTGGGGGGGGGGGGGGGGTAACCAGTTTCAGTGATGGCTTCCCAGAAGGCCACCAGCAGTCAGGCAGGAACAAGTTCTTCCCCCAGAAAGAGAAAGGAGAGGGAGACAAACAGCAGACTCGGCACGTAGGCAAGAGAGCGACATCTGCTCGCTCTGAAGTGCCAGAGAGCGAAAGCAGGCAGGAAAAAGCCGAAAGCCTTTATCACGCCGCCCTCTCCTCGCACCCGGGTTCGATCGCTGCGCCCTCACGCGGGGCCGAGCCGCGCCTCTCTGGATTTATCCTTCCGCTCTTTCCCCCCCTCCCCGTTCTTCCCCCGGTGTGGAACGCCCGATTACGTCCGTCGTCAGAGCTCGCGGCCGCGAGGTTCCGACCGGTTCCGCGGAGCGCGGACGGGCGCGTGCTCTCCTCCGAAATCACGTGACGCGGCGGTCGGCTCTTCCGCTCACGCCGCGGTGCGAGCCGGGCCCGGGGCGCGCGGACGCGAGCGGGAGGTCGGCGCTCGACTTGCTGCGCGACGGGCGGACGACGGGCGTCTGACCGGCCGGCGGCGTTCGCTAGCGTCCCGGCTGTCTGAAATCGTACCGTTACCCGGGTGACGCTATGTAGCGCAGCTCGTCAAACTCCGGTCCTGGGTGGTCGCCGTGGCTGCCGGTTTTGGGGGGGTGTTCTCGGCACAAGTGTTTAATTTAAGTCAGCGGCTCAGGAATCCACACACCTCGGCCTTAATTGGCAGCTGATTGAAAGGAAAACCACAAAAAAACCCAAAGACACAACAGCCCCCATGGGATACAGTTTGACACCCCTGCTATAGAGAATCGGCGTGGCCCAGATACAGAACCAGACCGCGGGGCCCACCCATGCATTAGAAGCAGTCTCCCTTGAAGGAAAAACAGTCTGGTAGCAATGAAAGATGTGATCCGTGTGGGAACTAAATGGCTATTTGTAATTGGTTGTCATCCCCCGGGCCTTAATGTACCATGAGCAATAACGAAACCTGGCACATTCCTGAAACACTACGCTGGGTTTTTTTTTTTTTTTGGTTTTTTTTTTGAGACAAGCAGAGATGCTATGTGAAAAATATATGAATGGCCCTGTACAAAGATTGTGCCTGGTATGTTATTGCCTTTGTTGTTGGATTTCTTGCTTGTTGCCATGACAGTTTTTCAGGGCTAAGAAGTCAGAGTCTGAGGCATCAGGGGGCAAAAGGGCATCACCGAGGGCCACGCGCTACCCACCGACGCACCTCACTGCCCGCGCTGCCTGGCGCTGAGGACACCGACGTCTTCCTTCTCATGACTGCTTCCTTCCTTCTCGCGCGTGCAGCGGTAGTTCCCGCAATCGTATTGTCTCCTTTCTGATGTCGCTTTCAGGCTTATTTGGAAGAACGGAAAGGTCTTTGAATGGCCCTCCCCCCCCACCCCCCCCCAAAAAAAAACAAAAACAATGAAGTTGCGGGATTGATCCAGTCAAATAAATTACATTTTATAAAAATAGTTTCGAAACCATGGAAACGACATACATCACAGGAACCATCTGCTCTCCCCCGCTGTACCTACCCCCCCCCCCCGACTTTTCTTTTTCTCCCATTTCTCCTACCGCCACCCCCCTCTTCCTCCACTTTTTCCAAGTTATCCCCTCCCTTTCCCCCCCCCGCAGACCGCGTGCGCTCTCGTCTCTCTCTGTTTCTCTCCATACGCTCAGCTTCCGCAGTTCTGACTGACTGTGATTGTGTGTTATCCTCGACTTGTGTGTTTTCTTATTTTTATTTTTCTGTCATCCCGCCAGAATCCCACCAGTCGTCACTGACAGCGTTTCCCCAGAAAGGGATCGGGAATAATAATAAAAAAATTGCAAGTGTGTGTTGCGCGTGCTTAAATGACATTACATCATTGGTATCCATAGAGAAAAGGGTAGCGCATAGAAATCGATTCACTTTTTTTCAAACATTCAACAAGACAGAAAAGGGTCAAGCGGAATTGTTTGTAGTTTGCAACTGTGTAACAACAAGTTTAAAATAAGATTTTTGCCCATGCAAAAAAAAAAGAAAGAAAAAGAGTAGTAAACTATGAAATTTATATCTGCCTCTTAACCAACAGAACACTTATCAGGCTTGTGGATGAAAGGCATATTTCTATTTGGCTGTAAGAGAAAAACGCCTTGACTGTATGTGGGGTTTACTTCAATTCTCCCCCCCCACCACCCCCACCCCCCACAAAGTTATAGCTTTTTCTTCATGTTTTTTTTTTTTTAAATGGAGCCAAAATCAGCAGAACAGAACATTTTCTCTTTCAACTTGAAATTAATTTCATAAATGCTACTTTCAATAGCTGAGGAATGCGTAAATGGGGGTCAGCCACACAAATGGTCACGGCTGTTTCTCTGAGCAAGCCCGACAGACCGATAACGCCCCTGTCTAGGAAGCATCACGGCTCGACGTGAAGCAGACATTTACCGTGGTTTTGCTAGCCTCACTTACAGCTCATCTAAAAACTATATTCTCAGACCCATTCGGCGTTGAAAGCACAACATTCTCAGTCTCCCTCTTGAACCAGCTATGGAACTTAACATGACATTGGAAGTTTATGTATCGCACTTCTTATAAGTAGGCTATCTGCGAACAGCTACTATTGGTAGCCATTGTCTTGACATTAGCTGTTTATTGTCTAAACCTATTTGTGTCCACTGAAGTTATACATAAACTGGATCTGCCAAATACCTACATGCAATATAACTGTATATTACAAAAAATTATAGAAATTTTAAAAATTATATGAACTCAGGCACCTCACAGTAGGAGTTAAACTGGTGAGAAGGGACAGACTACAACAAACTTCTAAGAAATCTTTTTTTTAATAATGAGTAGAAAATAACTTCTAAAGGTAGATATTATAAAATAATTTACTATAATTACATTTTTTCATAGAAATAATCACTATAATTTACTGTAATTTGCGAAAATCATTCTCTGCTTTATACGTTGGTCAGAGAGCACTGAAGCTGGTTTAAAAAAATGAAAAATGAAAGAGCTAACAATTAGCTTGCATTAGTAGTCATGACATCAAAGGAAGAGGTTCCCAAAATGAACATCTGCTACTTTCATGACAAGGAATAACCATATATATATATATATATGTAGTATATGTTCACATGGCTTCACCATCTTTATCTATCTATCTATACAGTACCGCTGTGAAGAGGCATGGACCGATCTGATTAATGGAGTGTCATCCACAGCTCGAAGCGTCCTTATTTTAGCATTCTGCGTGGAGCTTGCACACGGGTGAGAGGCGAGTGGGCGTCAGAGTTGTGCAGGAGCGCACTCGCGGCGTGCGGGCGCGGCGCCGCCCGGCGCGGGCTGACGGCGAGGGGACCGCGTCGCGCGCCATTACCGTCTGGGACGTGGGGGTCGCGTGGCCGAAACCGCGACAGCGTGAGCCGGGTTTCAGCCCATCTCCTGCTCCGTGAGAGCCAATCACGGGCAACGTGGCCCGAAATGAAAGGCAGTCACGCCGGCGTTCGGGGAGTCGGCGTGCCTTTCTACTACGTTTCTTGGTCAATGAGCAGCAATGCACAAAAAGATTGAGAGAGAGAGAGAGAGAAAGAGAGAGAGAGAGAGAGAGAACAGAACTGGGGAGACAGCGATGGAACAGTTAACTCTCATTCCTACATCCACCTCCCCCCCCCCTCCTGCCTCCTCTCAACTCTCCCTCTCTCCCTCCCCCCCCCCCCCTCGCCCCTCCCCCAATGTCCCCCTATGGTGCTTGACGTCACGTTTAGGCGGCAGCCAATGGCGTGTGCTGAGCCCGCCCACCCGCCTCCCCTTGTCTCCACCCCTGCCCTTGGCTACGTTTATCTCCCCTGACCAGCCCTGGCAGAACAGCAGAGCAGCAGAGAGTATGGTGCTACAGCACTGAAGCAGAGAACAGTCCAGCGCAACAGAGACAGCGTGTGAAAGAGAGAGAGAGAGTGAGAGAGAGAGAGGGAGAGAGGGAGAGAGGGAGGCAGAGAAAGAGACAGAGAGATGTGAGTGGATTCCTTCTCAGAACCTCCTGATTCACCACGCTGCCTCTCTCTGTCTTTTAGTGCTGATGTAGATTTCCTCTCTGTTTATTTTTTTTTGGAAGGGGAAAGGGGTGGAGGTTTTGCTCACTTTCGCTGCAGGCCAGATCCGCATTCCAGCGCTTTCGCCAGCCCCTTTTCGCGGGACACCCCCGAGGCCCCCCTGTTTTAGGATGGGCTGCACCGCCGGCTCCCTGACCTGCCAGTCACAGCCGGGCGAGCGGACCGGGCCGCTGCAGGACCCCGCGCCCAAAGGGCCCGAGGCGCTGGCCTCCCTGGAGCGCCTGTCCCAGGCCACGGGGGGCATGGAGAAGTCCTGGTCCCGCTGCATCTTCCCCTTCGGGCTCATCTCCCTGGTGATCGGCGCGGCCGGGACCGGGGTGGCCTTCACCTTCAACAACCTGCCGCTGACCAAGGCGGTGTCGGTGGTGCTGCTGGGGGTGGGCCTGGCCCTGGTGCTGATGGCGGCCGCCTGCTGGACGGTCCACAGGGAGAAGAGGAGGAAACGGAAGGAGGGGGTCCCCCTGCCGGGTCCGGAGCAGTGTGCCGTCTGAGCCCCCATCCCCCCCCCCACCCCGAGGAGTGGGGGCGTGCGCGTGGAGGCCGTGGGGAGGAGAGGGGGGTGAGGGGGTTCCTCAGCTGAAACGTCAGCGCTTCCTTTCGGGGGAGGCGCCCCTGTAAAGTTTTCAGCCGATGGACCACAAGGCACAAGGAGGGAGGGAGAGAAGGAAGGAAGGAGCGAGGGAGGCAGGCAGCCTGGAGGTCTGATGCCTAACCAGGGGACACGTGGACAGAACACACGGTCTGGAAGAAGCTTCCACCAGACCCGCGCACAGTCCGGTACCTTCAAACAGGTGTCTGGTGTCAAAAAGAGCCTCCAGGAACTGTGAAAACACACATAAAAACTCTCACTCCACGCTGTCAAGGAGACCATCATACACACACACACACACACTTTGTGACGAGGCTGCCCGTGGTGTTATTTCTGCTGTCAGTCTTTGCATTCCTGCTGCTGACGTCCGACGGTGAATTTGGGGAAGGGGGCCAGCGACTGTAACCCAAAACCTGGACCAGACACCCGGACCTCCCTCCCTCCCTGTCCCAGCGCTTGCAACCCCCACCACCCTCATTGCCGGTGTGTCATGTTTACCACCCACCCACCCCCCCCCCAGGTCTGCTTGGAGGAGGAGCTTAAGGCTTTAGAGGTGGGGGGTGTTTTTTGAGAGGGGCGGAAAATGAGCGGGAGAGTCGGGACACGCTGGAGATCCGGGTCTCCAAGCCTGGACTGGATCGGACCGCTGTCATCGCCACGGTGACTCGGACGCCAAGCATTCCACTGACACGAGCAGCCAGCGGGATGCCAGCACGGGTCTGCCGCGTGCGAGTGCGAGTGTGTGTGTGTGTGTGTGTGTGTGTGAGCGTGTGCACGCGCACACCCCTTCCCAGGCCAACCTGATATTCCGAGGAGCAGAGATTTCTTGGAGGGGAGGAGAGGAGGAGGAATTTTAATCCCCGGGGAGCGAGTTCGTGCCGGGATACGAGGGAGAGGTGTTTTTCCGAGTGACGCGGGACTTTCAGCCCCGGCTCTACCCCCCCTCCCCACCCCATCCTGCCCTGGAGGGACACTACTCTGCGGCCTGAGCATCAGCACCCCGTCCCGGGAGCGACCGCACGCCCTCCACGCGCCCCTCTGACTTCGCCTGGCAGGCCCTCTTCCCTCTGCGGCCCGGGGGGGGGGGGGGGGGGGGGGGGGGGGAAGGTGACGGGCTCGCGTTCTGCACCCCTCAGGGCGGAAGCGGCACTCACAGGGAGGACCCCGCTGGATTTTAGCGACCGTGAGGCGGACATTTGAGGACATCGACTCGTTCGCTAGCCGCTGGAGCTGTGGGAGCGAGCTGTGTTGAGGGGGTGAGGTGGGGGAGGGGGGGGGGGGCGTGTTGTGGAAGTACTAAGGTTTGTTATCCTGTCAGTTTTACCGTTTCATTGCTCATTCTCTGCTGCTGTGTGGGCTCTGCATCTCGGCCGGGGGGTTGGGTGGGAGCTGTGGGGAGGTACATCCAGCTCATCTCGGAGCGTTTGTGAGTGTGTGTGAGTGTATTTGTGTGTGTGTGTGTGTGTGTGTGTGTGCGTGCGTGTGTGTGTATGTGTACGTGTGTGTATGTGTGTGTGTATGTAAGCGCTGATGAGCCTGTTTTACATGTGCCCCGTATGTGGAATCCCTTTCATTGACATGGCTCAGCAGTATAGCCTGTGTACAAGAATAATCAACAGCAAGCTAGTGGAAGGCAGTGGGTGAGGGAACCTTACTTTTGTAGTCAGACGGCTTTGGGGAAAAAATTATAGGTAACACCCCAGCAGTGTTCCGGAGCAAAGCGTTGACGGCACCAGACCTTCCTTTTCCAAAATGTCCAGCACCTGCTCTCTTCATTTAGTGAATCTTGTTTGAGGCAGTCGGCCGGCGAGGTGCGTTATGTGATTAAAAACATATTCGGGCTCGTTTTTTGTGCCTAGCAACCGCAGACTCTAAAAACCACAAAGCAGAAAAGGAAAGGAATTGACGGGTGGCGTTAGATCGAAGATAAACTCACGTGGCCTTGTGCGAGAGGTGCCGGACTAACCTGTCTAATCGCGGGGGTGTGGCTTATCGGCCAGAGGGTCAGCTTTCAAAGCAGCCACTCAGGGGGGGGAGCTCTGAGGACAGTGGCGATTTATCCACACTGACCACCTTCACACTGCGCACCCCACCTTGCCATCTCCCCCGCGCCACAGCCTCTGAGAGAGTGCCTGACTCACTGCACGCGCCTTCCTGTGCACGTACCTTTACACAGCCCGCTCCGGAGTTCGCAGGAGAGCGGGGGGGGAGAACATGCGTAACCGCACAGCTCTAGGTTTTAGTCCCCTCCTCTTCGCCCCCCCCAACATAAGGAAGGTGCTCATTACCCTTTTAGCCAAAAGAACACCAACAACCGATGGGCAAGACGCAAGAAGTGACACGCTGACAGAATTCAGAACTCTGTGTCGATGTGCCTTGTTTATTTTTTGGGGTGTTTTAAAAAAAAAAACTATCAAAACAGAGGCTGACACCCATTTGCCTTCTACATATAGTAGGCAAACATATAATGCCACCACATACATGCTGTGTTTACAAAGTTTAATTTTGTGTATGTGTTTGTATGTGTATTTTGCTGGATACACCCTGTCATCCGACACAGCTCTGACCTCCAGAGTTAACGATGGCTGGTCGGCATGACTCCGAGCATATAATTAGCCAGACAAATACAGCAAATTACTTTTTCTTATTTGATGGAGGGGAGAAATCCCTATTTGATTGGACAAAAATATATCTATGTAGCTAAATGCTTTTCAAATGCTGCCAAGGTTTGAAAATGCTTGGGGCATGGCTCTCAAAAAACACCAACCCTCGCTCTGCCCTCACAAAAGAATGCAGACGGAGGTCATGCACTGGATTGGCTTAAAGTAACACAGAACACCGCCTTGCCTAATTATTCCTGGAAGGAGAGAGAGGGTGAGGATGAGAGAAACAGAGAGAAAGAGAGACAGAGGGAGGGAGAGATAAAGACCGAGAAACTGGGGAGGGTATTGTGTTTACTAATGATTTTTATAACAGCTGATCTTTTCATGAGGCATATTGAGTGCCCCTCCTCTTCAGTCCAATGCAACTGCAATTGAACAAATATTGTGTTGGTTTTTGTGAACAAAGGCCTGGTGTTTTGGGGGTGGGTGGGCTCACAGAATGAGGAGGAGAGGAGGTGACAGTGTGTGGTTGTGTGGCGGTTTCGGGTTTTAGGGGTGAGGGCAGATATTGGAAGAAAAAAAAAACCCCACAAAAAACCCTGAATTCTCAACATTCTAGAAGGCTGATTATTGCGCATTGCCCTCGTTCAAAACAAGTAGTATAATAAGTATGGGCCTGTACAACACAGCGCCACAGGGCCACAGGTCTACACAGGTCCATGCTCACAGTGGCAACTGTTTTTCGGTTATCAGCACAGACATAGTTTCGCATCCATTTTCAAAAGGCTGCTTTTTCTGTCTGTTTTTTTCCTTTCTTCTTCTTCTCTCTCTCTCTCTCTCTTTTGGTTTACTGTAGGTCCCTCCCTGTGCCTGCTGAATGAAATATTGCCAGAAGGGGGAAATGGTCACTGGGCTGTTGAGATATACAGGATACGGGGAATTTTTAAATTTTTATTTTTACGCTTTGCCTTTCAATCAGCCCCAAGCATGTTCGTTTGGATTCAGGAAAAAGAAACTAAAAGAATATATGAAAAAAGAATAAAAGTGGCTAGCATGAGTTATTTAGGGGTGCCGTATCTGTTCTGTGCCTGCCCCTTGTGTTTGTGAAGGCGGACAGGGAAACTGCCACCATCTCTACCCAGAGTATATTCATTCTGTCTGCATTGATAAAAATAGGAAGAGAGGGAGCGAAAGGGAGAGAGAGAGAGAGGGAACAAGAGAGTAAACACACGCACACACACGTACGTGCGCACGCACACACACACAATCCTACAGATTCATTGAGAGAAACAGACCAGAGAGAGACTGCTTGTGTGCCTGGAATGTATAATTTTCACAGCCACTGTGGACCACGGATGCGCACGCACGCACACACACACACACACACACACACACACACACACACGCACGCACACATACACACATAGCCACACAATCTCCTCAAGTCAAAGGAAAAATGGGAAAACTACCTCCTGGTGAAAGGTTGCAGTCCATTGATGGGGGAGGGGCACTCATTGCTTACATGGATACGATTTGTTTTTGCCTTTAGCCAGGTAATGAATGTGTGTGCGTTTTGTCTGTGATTTACTCTGCAGTGTATATAAAACTGTATTTATACATATTTATATGCATATTTGATCTATTTTAGAAAAAGCTGTATTAAACACAAAAATGTTCTGTGAAAAAAACTGGTGTTTCGCATTTGTCATTGTTGTACACCATTGTACAGTAATTATGTGAAATGTCAGGTATACAAAAATATTACAAATTTGAAATTCTACCTCATCGCACGTGCACAATAACAAATTCACAATGACGTCATCGTTGTGTCTCCCACACACTTTTTTTCACATAACAAAGAATCCCTCACAGCGTATGCCTCGGTCCCTATGGACCATGCTAAAAATACTACCAGCGTAATAGAGATGGGGAGATGGGGAGATGGGGAGATGGGGGGGGGGGGGGGAGCAATAGAGAGAATGACAAAGATGTGCAAGGGCATAGAAAAAAGAACTTGCGGCACGCAACAGAACAACTGCATATCATTTATTATTTCCCCATTTTTGCACTTCGTTTTTAAACGTAAATCTAATTCTGTAACATGTCTGCCTAGTTAATGTGTTAATCTGCAGTCTTTAACTTTACAATAAATCAAAATAGTTAAGAACCTGAACTGGTAAAGATTAATGTTGCAGGTTTTATATCCCAGGTGAGACACTGCCATTGTACCTTTTAGCAAGGTACTTAACCTGAAATGATTCAGTAAATATCCATGTGTTGAAATGATTGCATTAAAGAAAGAAAGCTATGTAAGGTACTCTAGATATGAGCATCTGTTATACGCCTAAAATGAGTGCATTCGAATCAGCTCGCGGATTCAGTCATTTTGTTTTTATTCCATCCTTTGGAATATGTACTCTCAATACCAGTCACACATGGGTGCAACCAAAAGCGTCACTTCTGGCAAGACAGTGTAATGAGAAAATACTTTAAAAATGAAACACAGACACTGTGAATGATAACAATGTGTACAAGCCCATTACGCAACCTGGTGGCCGAGCTGTATCACCTTGCTCTTCCGTACGGCACATCACCATATTATTATTTGTTTCGACTGTCCGTTTACCAGCTAGTTAAAACCTCAGGCGCTGACCTACCCAACCACTATGATTATTTACTCAAATAGATTCCCCAGTACCTCGTGCTTATAGGGGTTTCGGGGCTTGGCTTTTCCCACTTTTCCAATTTCCTGTTTTTTTTTCTTCTGCAAAACGCAAAGCGAAATTAGGGAGAGTCGTCAGCTGGCGAACACATAAAATTCAGATTGCCAGAATTTTGCCAGAGCATTTTTACCTACGGATCTGGAAATAAGAACCAAGGGTACTGACCCTATATCGCTGTGTTTTCTGTCGTGAAGCGCTTGAGGGTTTGTACGAACCCTTCGCCATAATGTATGATAATCAACAGAATGGCCAGATACTGCCAAGGAGTAAAGAGACTGACCATCTGTACCAACCGGTCTCACTGGTTATTGTTGATTACCATAATCATTGCCCAGCGAAGTGCGCCAAGATAAAAACATGGAAAGGGGCCAATTATTTAGTTACTTTTTTCTTTACGCTGTTCTGTCTCTGTCTGTGATTAGCCTGCATGCTGAGCAAAAAAGCGCCGGGCAGCGTGACTTATCTGAAGGGCTCCGCGGGAGTCCGGTTCTCTGTAAGCACTGACAGCATCTCCGGGTATGGAAGGAAGATAATAGCGATCGTGATAATGCTGCCTTTTCATTTTCCGTGTAACGCCTTTGAAAAACTTAAATAAGTAAATAATATAAGATCGATTAAAATGATTAAATGTGGCACATTTAGCGCAAAAATAACAGTTAAGACCTCTGCGGGCGTCTTAAATGAAAGAAACGAAAGAAAAACAACTGTTGAGTAGCCTAGTACAGAATTCCCTGTGCTCAAAAACCACTCCGGTTTTCAGTGTAGTAGCCTAATTTCTCAATCAGACCCTTTCATCTTACCTGTGACAAACGCTGCCTTCTCCCATTTAAATTACATTTTATATCTCGGTTAACTACCCGTGCTGAAAACAAGTCCGTGAAAAGAAGACTCAGAATTGCACATAAATCTAATTTTCTGGGAGTAAACCCAATTACCGTGGCCCAGAAAGGGCGTAGCTGTGGGTTGAACATTGGAGATCATTATTTAATTTTTTGCAAGAGAGATATTAAATGGGTCTTTCTAGTGAATTAAAAAAAACCCAGATCTAAACCACGGCTATATATCCACAGTCTAAAAAGACCATTAAAATCTACATTACTTATTGTTGGTAAAACAAAAATAGAGAACTAAGTTCAGAGCCCAGTATATTATCTTTGATCTTAAGTTAACATTAGCTCCAACCATGGCCCTCAACTTCTCATTACTGAAAGTGCATTTTGACCCCTACAAGAATGAAACTGTATTCAGGGTGTGCAGAATAAAGTATAAAGGGGAAAAACACCAAAGGAAACTGCTTACTTTTGCAAAATGCAGTTTATATTTAGATATGCACAGTAAAATGTCCAGTGTTATGATAATTGAACTCTAACAGATAGAGACAGAGTGGGACCAAATGTTATCTGCCAGAGTTCAGGTAACACTTTTAGAGTTGATTCAACAAGGGATATTTACTGTGTACTGCATCTCACATACTTTGAATTATTAGTCCATAAAAGCACTATAATGTAGGCCTAGTCTTGCGTAGCACTACATTGCAGTGCTGTTATGGACTAGTAATTTTAGCCTGTAACAACCTGCTAACAGGGCTACATGACATAACAAGCTAACGAACAAAAATAATCAATCGTCTACATTTACACACATTAAAACATCTACAGTGACACTTGTTCTCTTCATAGCTAGATTGCATTTATTACGGCAACACATGAAAAGATGAATTGAATACATTCGAACACATTTTAACTCCTCCCCTTCCTTCTCCAACAACGATGACCGCTACAATTAAAACTTCACTACTGCCTTCACGAACGGAGCTCGCATGGGCGCAACCAAGTTTCAGAATATAGGGGAAATGAAGACCCGCGTATTGTTGGTTTCTTCACTATTGGGGTTAAAATGAGAAAACAGAGATCTTTTCTGATAATTCGTAACGGATGATATTTCTATTAATTTTAAATAATAAAATAGAATGGAGTTACGACTATGGAAGGGGTTACCATCCCTGTTCCCCCCTAGAAATTACGCCCTTGCCCAGAAATCTGTGGTTACATGGCAACCACTGCAAATACAGTATATTTTTGTCTCAGTTCGTCCTTTGTACATGCGTTTGAGTTAAAAAAAATAATTTTTTTTAACGTTGCCTAGGCAAATGATCATGGCTGAGTGCAATTCGAAGCGTACCGCAGGAATATAGAGATGTTCATGTAATTTGCCTGTACTGAACAGTTAATCAGAGCAAACAGATACAGCATAAAAGCAGATGTCCTGAATCACTCCACACATCCCGGTAAATTACTATTTGATTAAGTATCAATAGATATGAAGGGAAATGTGTTTGGTAGGCATAAGTAATTTAATCCCTTCATTTTAAATACTATGGCAATGGAGGAAGGCCTGGAAATGATTACATACAGTGATGTTTGTATTTATGCATGCATGTATGCATGCATGTAGTAGATTCTCTTTCATGTATTTTGCTTTGGTCTGACTTACTGCGTGTAAACACCATTCCACAGGTGTTTCTGGAATTGAACTTGTTTGGGTGTGTGTGTGTGTGTGTGTAATTCTGAATGTGTGAAGAACATTTCTTCATTTTCCTGAGTAGAACAGGTGTGTTTGGAGTATGTGTTGAGGCAAATGGTAGTCCGTGTGCATGTATGATGTAGTGACAAACATTCTGTTGGTAGGCAGGGAATATTAGCACGTAATCAGGGTTCACTTCGCATGTTTGACTGGGAACTGGGGAATAGCACTCCGTGCAGCTATGGTCTAAAATCAAGTAATGTAATATAAACACATTTGAATGCAATTTTTAAAACCCCTGCCTAATGCAGAGGATTTAGTTGTGTGCACACACGTTTTCTTGTTCTCTGTTTCCACAAGCTGTCCTCTTTACAAAATTCGGCCACAAATTAAATTATAGCACAATTGCAATAAGCCTGTGGCTCATAAAGCATGTAAGTCAGTAGCACAAGTGACGGAATCAGGATAAATGGGTCTCTTAACGTCTCAAGCTGACTTCAGTAATCATCATACGTAAGCCATTGTTTTGCTCCCCAATCCAAATAGAATAGATGTTTTCTCCAATTTCCTTAGTTGTCATCTTCATTTTTCAATAGACTGAAACTTCATTGGCTAATTAAACAAAACCAGTCATGTTTTGCTTCAGTCATGCATCTTGCACTGTGAGGGGTAATTAACAAGCATCCTGTCTAAATGTCAAGTTCTCTGATTGCTAATTCTCAGAATTGTCCCATAATTCTTATTCTGATACAGCGCTTGATGATGAGGACACAGACAAATGGTGACAAACCTCTGATGAAGCAGCTCTGGGTGAAACAAACGCGCGGGGTGGGGGGGGGCGGGGGTTTGGGGTTGAGGGTTTGGGGGGTGCATGTGCACAAAACCATAACAAAGATGGTTGGTCAAGCTTGAGCCTGATGTTCTTAATTTTTTTTTAACCCCGAACCTACATTTATATTTTCTTAAATAAATGAACAAGGTTGCGACGCAAATGTTTGAATTTACTTCCTTTCACTACAGAAATAGTGCATGTGGCAATATAGTTGATGATTGGCATCTGGAAACAAATTTGCATACGATCAAGGACTCGGGCCAATGCACATTAAACAAAGGGTTAACTCAACAACTTTCATTTCACTTTCCTGGGGCTATTTGAAACTGGCTGGATCTAACTTCAATGTTCGGATCAATTTTATTTTGAAAAATGATCACTGAATTCATGTATGAATTTTGTGTTAATATCTAAAAAAGTATGCTTCCATTTGCTTTAGAAAGGGTTTCAGCTCACTTCTGATACAGATGTGCTGCTGATAAACTCATCTGTAAACTCAACTCATTAGTGAGGCACACTTTCTCCTGCAGTCAGCAGTCTCCTGCTCCTCCCGGCAGCTCCTCCACACATGGCCGAACAAGCTGCCATTTTGCCTCTTCAGCCGTCAGTGTGGCACCCTGTCCTTCCAGATTGCTGCCACATTGCCGAAAGCTCCCAAGTTTTTTAACAACGCAGCATATGGCCGCTACTTTCCCAGGAGACCAGCTGGGTGGGGAAAGGAGAAGCAACAGATTTGTTGTATGAACCAATTCCAAGTACCATCTGAAATGAATCTGAACACGTATTAATTTCCTGTTGAAAATTCGCAAAATGTGGTAACATAATTAAGATGAAAATAAGTGGGAATGGTGGGCGGTACAGTCGTGTGTTGTGTAGCGCTTTTGCCTCACAGGAAAGCAAGTCTGGAGCTCAAATCCAAAGACATACTGGTTAGGTTAACTGGAGAGGCCAAATGGCCTCTAGATATCAGTGTGTGAGTGAATTGTGTGTGTGTCCTGCGATGGACTGGTGACCTGTCCAGAATGTACTCCAGACTTTTGTCCAGAGCATGCTGGGATAGCCCCCCCCCCCACCCCACAACCAGGAATAAGCGAGTTAAATGAGGGATGGATGGATGGATAATTAAAAATAATCAGATATTATAACCCAGGGGTCCGAAATATTATCCAGAAAGGGCCGGGGTGGTTGCAGGCTTTTAATTCCAAGCAGTAACACACCCAATTCTCCAAATCAAGTTTCGTTGCAAAGAGTCTTTTGGTTGACTAGTAGAATCAGGTGTGTAACTGCTTGGTTGGAACAAAGGCCTGCACCCACACCGCCCCTCTCTGGATAAGACTGAGGATTGTTATAACCTGAAGACTGTCGTGTTACATTACATACGCGTATTGAAAGAATGTTGAAGGGGTAGTGGTCAATGATTAAACTAAGGTTGATACAATCAATATTTAATAGTGATTAACTGTTCAACCAACTAAATTGACTCCAGCAGTACTTCACACTTTAATATTGGTCTGCTGGCCACACATTAAATGTTCTTAACTAAGATTGATTCAATCAAACCACAATGAACTTTGCTCCTCTTCAGTCACAAATTCAAGCTATTTCTGTTACTAAGTTAACATTAATATTTTACATACACAAAAATCTAATTATTCGATTACAGATTGCAAATCTGGTGTAAATGAACACTTACCTAGTTCAAGACAAGGCATATTGAATTTACATAAGAATAAGGTTCCTGTCTCTTTAAATACCGTGGATTTAAAGTACCGTCTCGTAGTTCACTACAAATCCCAAATCGTAACACCTTCTAATGGATGTTAGATGTTTCCGCTCTCCACGACCAATACTGTTGCAGAAATTTGGAAGCGCGTAATTCGAAATCGCATTATTTTATCCAATCGGTTGTTTCTCTTTTCATTACTGCGACCAGGAGCCAATCAGACAGTGACATTTACTTCTAGACGAATCAGACTGCTTTTCCTAGCTTGTTGGGCGTGCGGCTGCGTCAACCAATAGAGAGTTGAAGTTGATATTTAAACGGAGCGCGCGGGCGGTGCTTAGCCAAATTAGGGGAGGAACTTAAAAAACTCGAGTTGTGAGGCATGCACTTGCAAAACTTTAGCAAGGTTTGCTAGCTAATTGGTTTCATCCGTCTCCCTGACAAGTTAGTTTACCTGCTCAGCAAAATTAGTAAATGCATTACTAACCAAAGTTCATAAACTGCTAATAAGCACAATCTGTATTGTTTTTGTTTTGTTAGATCACAACGTCAGTGTGGGCTAGCTGTGTACAGTATCGTTACTTTGCTAATTTCTTTCGGCTAAAACTTGAAATGAAAGCGGGAGGTAAGTTAATATCTAATGTATTGTGTGTGATTGTTCAAAAAATGTCAGTTGTTAAATGTGAGTTCAGCTAACGTTAGTGCTTTGGTCAGATTTATTTTTAGATTTAAAATGGTGCATAAATTAGTTGTACATTTTGGTTGCCTAAGTTGGTTCTCTTTCTGCTGGCTGCATGACTAGCATTAGCAGTGTAACTTATCCAAGTTATTTGCTCCAGTTGGTTCCGTCTTGCTTATGAAGTTATCTATGATTTAACAGGCTATATGCATATTCCTGCCATATTGATAAATAACTTGTAGAATTAGCCATGACTGAATATTAGTTAGGGATGCTATCTAGCTAGTCAACAGTTGGGGCATCTATCAGCTAACGTTACATAAAGTTGGGAGATCAAGCACGGCGAGCTAGTAGTCTGTGGGTTTCTGCGCCTAACACACATTCAGTGAACGTATTATTAATTTTAGTACACGTTAACTACATATGCCTTGTGATTTAGCTTGCCTGTCAGTTATAATGGTGTCCCAAATAGTATTGATAGTATGTTGAGGGAGTCACCGCTTGCTAACTTAGCTTGCTGGGTCGGAGGGAAAATTAGGCGCTTAGTTTGGTGTGGTGATGGGACAGAACACATCGACTTATAACTTATTAATTGATATATAAACATTATATTGTAGCTATCTTGTAACCTAACGTTTGCTGGGCATAATACCTAACGGTAGTTAAAGTAACTTAACACATTTTTCCATATTGCGTCGCTGCGTTAGTGGAAATATTTTGTGAGAAACCTAGCGTTAGTTGCTTACTAAAATGGATAACTGACGAGACGAGATGCCCCTGGAAAAAAGAATGGCACGCATTGCTCATAGGATTCGTTCAAGGATATTAATTTAGACCTTTAAGAAGCAATACTGGCCATCTGATTTGATTTTGAAAATACTCTACCTATTTGACGTTATTATGTATTCCAGGTAGCCACTTGGGTGCATGATGTATGATAACGTTAATAGTAGTTGGCTTAGCAGGGGTGGGGTGTTAATGTGTTTATATTGAGACTACATCATGATCAGAAGATCGCATCTTAAAATCCTGGGTGGGGCAGTGGGCCATTGTGCCCCTGTGTTTGGTATAGCTAACATTCAGACTTGAGCAAGTTTCAGTTTCCCTGTCTGGGGTGTTGATGGGGACATTTGTGAATTTGGTTGTCCTCCCGCAGGTTTACATGAGCATTGCCCAAAGTACTTAAAAACGTAATTCATTTTTGTGATGAGGATTAATTAACCTGCTGCGAGCATGATTAACTCTTTCTGTCTTTACCCCCTCCCCCCCAGTGGTACATTGCCGTTGCTCAAAGTGCTTCTCGGTGCCAGCGAGGAGGCGAGTAAGAAAGCGCCCCCCCTTCCTCACCCTGCTGTCCCTGCCCGAAGAGGTTCTCCTGTGTGTGCTCCAGTGTCTGTCTGCTGAGGACCTGCTGTCTGTCAGAGCTGTGAGTACAAACACGCGCACACACACAAATACACACACGCACACACGCAAACACACACACACACGGTTTTATTTGTATAGTGAATTTGACAGAAGACTGCCACAAAGATGCTTTACAGAGTAACGGCAGGGCAAAAAATGGTAAAAACCAGGCCTGAACGCCCAAATAGCAAGCACGTGAAGTATAAAAAATAAAAAAAACTCAGTGGGGAGAAGGACCCTCTAATGGTGATGAGAGGACTCCCCGATGGGAATAAATCTCGGGAGGAATCTGACGACAGAAGGGGAGCCCGTCCTCCGCTGGCTGGCCTGGTGTAAAGGTAGAATGGATGCAACTGAATTGTAATGGGGGATCTATCACAGCAAATCAAATGGATTGAGTGCCCCCACACACACCTGCAGGCCACAGCACTGTCTGGGTCCTGCATGGCCTCTTTGCCCGGTGAAAAACTCCTCACTAAAAGCCACAATATGGCAAAATATTGTTTCATTTAATTGGCCTCTTTTTAACATTGAGGCGGGGGGGGGGAGGTGGTCTCGCACTCTCAAATCTAGAATCTAGACGGGGAGTCTTGCCCCGAGCTGCAGCATTGTGGACAGGACTGCAGGCTGCCTGTCGTCTGGGGCACTCGAGTCGAGCAGGAGCCATTTCAAACGGCTGGCAGACAGATGAGATTTGTCTTTCCTGGTGTTTAGAAGGCAAAACGCCTCAGGACATAGTGTTTAAGAGAGAAGGGGCCTTTGATTGTTTTCCAAACAGAAAACATTTTGGAGACCGACGGCCGTAGTGCTCGCAGCTGTGTGTCACACAGTGAGGCCACACGCTCATCGTTTACTCATTCTGCCTGACACACACACATGCGCGCACACACATGCACACGTACAAGCACACACAGAGACGCACGCGCACACATGCGTGCGCGCACACACACACACACACACACACACACAGTCTCAATCAAACTACTTTGTACCACTTTGTGGAATTGCATTGCCAGAAACCGAATGAGGACGTGGAGCTGGTTTGACAAGTGAAGAGGAGGGGTTGTGGGGAGAGCATAAAAGTAGTTGGCACCTGTAAGACTAAGATGGCGTGCTGGTGTAATGCTAACAGACACCGCCTCTAAGGCTCTTTCCTTCCCCCACCCCTCCTTTTTTTTGTTTTTTCTCAGGTACATTCCAGACTCCGTGACATCATCGACAGCCACTCCAGCATCTGGGCCAGGGTCAGCTTTAAGGACAGTTGGCCGGCCCCTCAGAGCGTCTGGCTCTTTGAGAGGTAACCAAGGTCCCTGCCCCCCTCCCCCCGACCAGTGCATCCACAGATGGCCTTTTGAAAAAAATTATTTCTTTTTTTTGACGGTCGCTTTAATTTCATTTTCTTGTTTCAGAGCGGCGGAAAAAGGGAACTTCGAGGCGGCTGTGAAACTGGGTATCGCGTACTTGTACAACGAAGGACGTAAGTTTTGCCGTGACTGACAGACGTGCCATTCCTCTGTTCTCAGTGTTTGTGAACTCAGTGTTTTGTAAATGTTCAAATGGTTTTTTTTCATATTAATACTTATTTCTTTCTTGCTCTCTCTCTCCCTCCCTCTCCCTCTCTCTTCCCCCCTCGCCCCTCGCCTGGCGCAGCGTCGCTGAGTGACGAGGGTCGCGCGGAGTTGTGCGGCAGGAAGGCCGCCTGGTTCTTCGGCCTGGCGGAGAGCCTCCGGCCCTCGGGGGCCGATCCCTTCGTCTGGGTCTTCATCCGGCCGCCGTGGTCCCCCTCCGGGAGCTGCTGCAAGGCCGTGGTGTTCGACCGGCTCAAGGCCGAGTGCGACGCCCACGCGGTAAGCCGCACGCGCCGTCCGGTGCCCCGCCCCCAGGCCCAGCCCCGCCCCCCGCTCCCAGGCCCAGCCCCGCCCCCAGCCCCGCCCCCAACCTCAGCCCCAGCCCCAACCCGAACCCCAGCCCCAGCCCCAACCTTCCATTTCACGCTCTGCTGCTTTGGGCTGGTTGGAGTGCTGGCCTGCAGTACTACAGCATGGCCCCTAGGGGGTGCATTTGAAGGTTCTGTTGCTAAAACTCGCCTGTGGCTAGCACACCCTTTTTACACTAAATGACTGCACCACTGAAGTTCATGAACACTTGGATGTCCAATCCTTGCACTGGTGCATTTCCCTGAAATCCTTGTGAGGTACTTTTCCCTGAAATCCTTGTGTGGTACTTGTTTTACTTTCTTGAATTTTTGAGTCCTCCTTCCATAATGTGTAAGAATGGGGAGGTTGGGGGGTTAAACTAAACTTGATTAAATTTATTAGTTGAAGGTTGTTTGAGTTTCCAATTCTGGTTGAAAAACCGAAAGATAATCGTTCATACATCTTTTCATGGTCACCTCGATCCTCAGGCGCAATTTTGTCTGCGTATAGCGTAAAGAGGAGGTGAACGGGAACGATGCCCCCCCCACCCCCCCCACCCCCGCCCCCACCGGGCGGTTCGACACCTCGTAACTGGAGATGAGGGCTGTGGGGAGATATTGAATGGAGAGCCATCGCTCCCCTTTACTGTGGGATTGATGAGGCAGAGAGTCGGATTCATCGAATTAATCTTCTTCTTTAAAAGGAAATTGGGGAAAAAAATTCCTGTCCTAGGGTAGCAGCTGGTTGAGGGAGACGGTTTTTGGAAAGGAGAAAGGAGCCATTATAGCTGTTGGTGTAAAAAAATGTATTTATTTATTTATTTATTTATTTATTTATTTATTTTTATTGCCGGATTGTGGACAAAGGCAGTCTTTAATGCATTAGTCTATTTCGCCGTTATTAAATTCCTGTGATTTATTATGATTTATTTGTTTTTCCTTTGCAGTTTGTGTTATTGCAATTGCCTTAATGAAATTGTTTTATCTTCTAATGCATTTGTTTGTCAATTTTCTGTTCTATAGGAGAAGAAGGGTTATTTGCTGCACTCTTTGGCCAGAGTTCTTCAGCTCTTCGATGTAAGTGGCGGGGGCGGGGGCGGGGGGGTGGGAGGGGAGGATGAACAGACAGTGCTTTTGGGGAGAGTTCAGTGTGCCTCAGTTTTGATCAGACCGTTGGGGTTTGCAGCCTGACTTGTCATCAACACAGATTGGATTATACACCCCCCTTCCCCCCCCCCCCCCCCGCCATTCTCTGTCCTCTGCAGGCGGGTAGGTGTGTGGGTGTAGTCTGTTAAAGGTCGTTTGGGAAGGGGTGGGTGGGGGAGAGGGAGAGGGAGGTGTGGGGGAGGAGGCCACGGTTGGTAAGTTCTTTTTCGAGGTGTTTTGCTGTATTGAAGGATCCCAGGGGCACCTTCAGGCTGAAGTCTGCAGGTGTTAATTCGGTCCTCATACGTTCTCTAGCCAGGCCTCCATCATAGACGTGTGTGAGATTAGGTACTCCTCAACACTACTGCAGGGCACTTGACCTCTAGCACTTGAGTGCTATGTGCAGCAGGGGTGAAAATGCTGCAGTGGATTTCCAGTTGCCTAATACTTTGAGTAATAGACTTTATATCCATTTTAATCCTCCTTTGCACTCCTATTGGCCAGTTTTTGGTCATTTTAATTTTAGCTTTAGTCAGATTGCGTCATGTCAGGGAATTTTTGGAGGGCGCAGATCACATGGAAATCGATAGGAAGCGCAGGAGATTTGTGTTTGCTTGTGTGACTGTTTATTTAAATCCATCAATTTGCCCACACAGACTTGAGGGGTGGTTAAGGGGTTTTGAAATCTGCTGTGGTCCAGGTCGGTTTGCCCTGACTTTGCGCAGCCTGGGGAAGGGGGGGGGGGGGGGGGTTCCAAGGACACTGTCAGGGATATTTCACCAGTCTTTTATCCTCTTCCGTCCAGCTGTTTGACACGTTGACCTGGGCCCTGTGTCATGTAGCGGGATTACGGAGTTTGCTTGATAACTGCACCCAGTAAAACCCAGAACCCGCCCAAATCGGGAACGTGGACTGAAGTAAAAAGCTGGAACTGGGTTTTACTCTGTGCAGTTATCCAGCTAACACGGTAATCCTGCCTTGTGAAATACCCCCCCGTTCTGTTGTTTTTTCTGGCATGCCAGCTGAGTTAATCATTTTGCCGTCTGTGTCTGTGTGCGTGTGTGTGCGTGTGTCTGCGTGTGTGTGTCTGTGTGTGTGTGTGTGTGTGTGTATATGTGTGTGTGTGTGTGTGTGTGCGTGTCTGTCTGTCTGTCTGTCTGTCTGTGCATGTGCGTGTGTCTGTGCCTGTGTGTGTGTCTGTGTGTGTGTGTGTGTGCGTGTGTGTGTGTCTGTGTGTGTGTGTGTCTGTGTGTGCGTGTGCGTGTGTGTGTCTGTGTGTGTGCGTGTGTGTGCGTGTGTGTCTGTGTGTGTGTGTGTGTCAGGAGGAGGAGAAGCGCAGTGAGGCCCTGTCCATGCTGGAGGAGTCGTCCCGTCACGGCTGCCTGCAGAGCTGCTTCCTGCTGTGGGAGCATCGGCGCGTAGCGGCGGTACGTCACTCCCGCTGGAACATTACCGCGCCGCCGCCGCCGTAAACGCCTTCCTGCTGTCCCCTCAATTTCATCCTCATGAAGCGCTCGCGCGGACGGCCGAGAGCACGCACGACAGAAACGGATGTGCGGTGAACGCGTCAGCGTTTCACATTTCGGTTTGGAGAGAGCGCGGCGACGACCCTCATTTCACTCTTGGGTTGTGCTGGCGTCGGCCCCGCCCGGGTGTGGGGTTGAGGAACCCCCCCCTCCCCAGGTGTGGGGTTGAGGCCCTGCCCGGGTGTGGGGTTGAGGACCCCCCCCCCCTCCCTGGGTGTGGGGTGGAACCCCCGGGCCTTTTGTCACTGCGACGCCACGCCCCATCCTGAGAGCAGTAGAAACTCGCTATGCAAACGAGAGCTAGATTAGCGCTCAAAGCTCTAAAAACATAGCGGAGTAATGGATTACATTGGCACTGCGATACTTAAGTTTCGCTTCTGACTGAACTCAACTTTTTTTTTTTTGTCTTGTTATGCCTTGTTACCTGAAGCAGATGTTTACCGCCATTATTGTAACAGTATTGTTAAGACAAAATGGTTTCATTCTGTTGGCTGCTGTTAGCCCCTTGAAGAACATGTTATTGCTGATGTTCCAGTTTGTGTTGAAGCTGAAGTCAGTGTGCTCACCCTGCCCCCCCCCTCCCCCCCTCAGGTGGCGGATCCAGGCAGGTACCTCCAGTGTCTGCGAACGCTCAGGGACTACGCGGCCAAGGGCTGCTGGGAGGCGCAGGTTGGTACCCCCGATCCTTCCTTCCTTCCTTCCTTCCTTCCCCGCGTGCGTCAGTCTCTCCTTCCCGCCGATGTACCGATCCCCGGGGGGTCACTCCAGCGCCCGCCACAGAGAGCGGAGCGCGAGTCTGGAGAGGGCCCTCCTCCTCATCGGCGCCTTCGCCACTCAGACCGCGGTCCGCCCCCCCCTTCGCTCTCCTCTCCGCGCCCGGTCTCGTCTCCGAGCCTTTCTAAAAATAACCCCAAACGGGCGGCGTCGGCGTGTCAGCTGGTGGCTCGGTTTGAGCCGTGATGGTGTACAGCAGCCCCTGCTCCCGTCTCATGCCCCCACCCCTCCACCCCCGCTGATTTTGGAGCTTTGTCTGAGCGCGCCTGTCGGCGGTATCGCGCGGTCGTGTTCAGGCCGGTGAACGCCGGTCCGTACGGCCTGCCTCTCACTCTCCGGTCCGTTTTCTGGTCTCTGCTCTCGTCTCCGTCAAGCCGACCCCGGTAAAACAACATTGATATTATTATTTTTTAAACGTTGTTTATTGTCCGCCTGTCGCAGTCTCTCCCCTGCGTAGAGCCGGAACAGGTGAGAGAGCTCACCTCGACTACTGCACAATTGCAGCGCCCTTCCTGGGTGGTGTACGGCAGCCATTTTGTTTTGGAACGCTCACCACGTCGGCATGGCGACTTGCTAGCAGGCCTGATGGCAGATTGACTGGCTGAGCTGAAACTGATTCGACAGGGCAATGAAAGCGGTCGATGTCCACTCAGGGCATGAACCTGGAGAGCCAGCCAGCCTGGTTCCAGCTCCACAGTGGGGAAGGGGAATAATGAGCTGGCCTGGAAGAAACCCCTGTGTTTTTCTTTTTTATTATTTAGTGTATTTTATTATTTGAAAGAAGTACATATCTTTGAATATTTTCCCTGTGCAAAGACTCTCTTGGATTTTTTACGACTGCGCCCCCCCCCACACATTGCAAACTGTGAGATGTATTAATGGTATGAATTACGATTTCTGTGCACATTGCCTGTAGCTTAACGTGTCGTGGATAAGATATTGTCCCCAGTGGGGGTCTCAGTTGAGCAGCAGTGTCATTAAAAAAATAAATCAGATGTTTGTGGTGTGGGCGTTATAATACAAATAACTGACCGTACAGTGACAATGGAGAACATTACATTACATTACATTACATTATAGGCATTTAGCTGACGCTCTTATCCAGAGCGACTTACAACAGAACATGATCTCTGTCTCTCTCTCCCTCTCTCCTCCTCTGCCTCCCCTCCCCCCCTCCCTCTCCCTCTCTCAGCTGGCGCTGGCCAGGTTGTGCTGCAGTGGGAACCCTTTGGGTCTGGAACAGCGCACCTGCGCTGACCTGGTGACCCAGGTGTTCCGCTCCTGCCCCGCCCCCCGCCGCCGCGCCGAGGACCTGCTCCGCCGGGGCATTAACGACACCATGAGGTGAGCCGGGTGGGGGGGTGTCCCAGGGGGGGGTGTCCCAGGGTTTCGGCCAAATCCGTACGGCCTGGACTCGAGTGTTCTTCTGTGTGTGCGTTTAATTCCTTTTCTTAACCGCTCGGGGGGGGGGGGGGGGGGGATTGTGGGTGAAAGAAACCACCCCCTGTGGAGCGCATTATGGTTTTCTCCATTGCAGTCCAGGCGATGGCGGGGGGGGGGGGGGGGGGGATCTACCCCCTGGGACGGTTCTACCCCCTGGGACGGTTCTACCCCCTGGGGCGGTTCTACCCCCTAGGGCGGTTCATCCTGTTCTGTTCTCTTGGTTTGGAGTTACTCCAACATCCCAGCAGCAATCAGTTCCACAGTATTCCTCTATGGGGAGTGATCTGGAGCCCCCAGGGCAGAAATGGGGCATTCTTATTTACCTTTTTAACTTTATGTTTGTCTTCTCTACCTCTCTCTTCCCTCCTTCCCCCTCGTCTCTCCTTCATTCCCCTCCTCCCCCTCTCAGGTATATCCTGGTGGATTGGCTGGTGGAGGTGACCACCATGAAGGACTTCTGCAGCCGGGCTCTGCACGTGACGGTCAGCTGCGTGGACCGCTACCTGGCCCGGCACGCCGTCCCCAAGGCTCGGCTGCAGCTGCTGGGCATCGCCTGCATGGTGGTCTGCACCCGGTGAGCTGCGCGCGTGGCACCCTGCGCTGCTGCGGGCCGCAGTCAGCGCAGGCACGGTCTGGGTTCGACTGTCCATGCACTAGAACAGTCAGAGCCTTAACAGATACCAGACTGTGGGGCCCACACACACTGGAGCAGAGCCTTAACAGATACCGGACTGTGGGGCCCACACACACTGGTATAGAGCATTTACAGATACCAGACTGGGTCCCATCCACACACTAGAACAGAGCCTTAACAGATACCAGACTGTGGGGCCCACACACACTGGTATAGAGCATTTACAGATACCAGACTGGGTCCCATCCACACAGAGCTTTAACTGGATGAACCAACCCCCCCCCCCCCCCCCCCCCCCCCCCCACAGCCCCCTTTTTTCGTCCTGCTTGTAACCCGGCCCCTGACAGTGCCGCTGGACGGGAGTGTCCTGACCTTCTCCTGCCGGCCCACAGGTACGTCAGCAAGGAGATCCTGACCATCCGGGAGGCCGTCTGGCTCACGGACAACACCTACAAGTACGAGGACCTGGTCCGCATGATGGGAGAGGTCATCTCTGTGCTGGACGGCAGGATCCGGGTGAGTGGACACACGGACATGTAGGCAGGCAGACAGACAGACGGACACACAAACGGATGCACATGCTAGCAGACACACACTAGACACTCTGGCTGACTGACGGACAGACACTGAGACTCTTACACAGATGGGCGCATTGGCATGCAGGTAGGCAGACAGACAGATGGACTGAATGCAGACAGACACAAATGGATGCGAACGCTAGCAGCTACATACTAGACACTCTGGCTGACAAGACGGACACAAGACAGACAGACACACAAAGACGGGCACACAGATGCCCGGTGGGACTCCCCGCCCACATGGGGGACGTTTAAAGCATACCGATTGGTCGGCTGTGCTCCCTCGCCGGTTGGTTCCCGCAGGCTGATTGGCTGTTGGTCTCCTCCTGCAGACTCCCACAGTTCTGGACTACGGGGAGGTGCTTTTGGCGCTGTGTCCTCTGGAGAGGCGCAGCTCGCACCTGCTCAGCTACATCTGCGAGCTCTCCCTGCTCTACACCTCCCTGACCCTGCCGTCCCCCGCCCGGCTCGCCAGCGCCGCCCTGCTGCTCACACGTGCCCTGCACCACCACGGTACGCCCGGGCTCACCCCACGCCTGCTTTTCTGAGTGTGTGTGTGTGTGTGTGTGTGTGTGTGTGTGTGTGTGTGTGTGTGTGTGTGTGTGTGTGTGTGTGTGTGTGTGTGTGTGTGTGTGTGTGTGTGTGTGTGTGTGTGTGTGTGTGTGTGTGTGTGTGTGTGTGTGTGTGTGTGTGTGTGTGTCGTTCCTTTGAGGTGTGTCTGTGTCCTTTAGGCGTGTGTGTGTGTGTGTTTTACACAGTGTGGATTATAGTATGGGGAACATTAAAAAAGTTTTTTTTTTTAGTTGAAATGTCTTAAATTTGTCTGATCTATTGCATGATATTTAATTTTACACACAAGGTTTGTGAAAATGTAAAGGTTTTGAAAAAGATTTTAAATGTAGCATTAGGCTGCAGGAGATGTGTGTTCATTATAGCTCAACGTTTTCCAGTTACTGCACAGATTTAAAAATCTGCTAATGTTCTTGTTTTAACACATTTCTGGTAAGCGGGCGGGGGAAGTGGGTGGTTCCCAGGAAAAGGCATGAAATGTCAGAAGGGCAGTGTGCTCCAGGTCTTGACCCTAAACCCCACCCCCTTGTCTCATTGCCCAATCGCAGCTCCCGTTTGGCCAGCCTCGTTGGCAGAGCACACCAGCTTCTGCAAGGAGGAGCTGGTCCCCTGTGCCATCGAGCTGTACACAAAGTGGTGAGTTCCTTCCCCCCCTGACCCACAGTTTCGGTGTGAGGTGTCACGGTGCGTGTGCGGTTCGAGCGTGTGCCGTGGCGGCTGGTGCGCAGAGCCAAACCGCCGAGGAGAACAATGGCTTTTAGTAGCGCCCGTTCGCCAAGAGCGCCTGGGAGTGTCACAGTATTTCGGAAGTTCCGTATCTTTTGTTTTGAATGTTTTGGGAGCCGAATAAGCGATTTTGAAAGCTCATTCCAGAAGCGGGAAAAACGTCTTGACCCCTGAGAATTGGGCTGTCGCAAGATCATTTCCTGTATTAAAAAAAAAAGACTGGCGCTGTGCTGCTTCCCGTTTTGGCACAGCCCGCTCAGCCATGATGTTCCCATGAGCGCGCAGGACGGGGCGGCCCTGGTGCGCCTCTCAGAACTGGCATCGGGGTCCTGTGGTTCTGTTCGTATCCATGGCGATTTGTCGGAAGCCTGCACCAGCTGTCTCGTGCCATCAGTAACAGGAGGGCAGGCTTTTCACCGGCTGGCCTGAAGCCCCACAGTATGGCCCTGTAGCCTGTGCAGTACCCAAGGGGCTCTTCTGACTGAAACAGCCATGACTGTGCTCAACTCTTTGTTGCACGGCAACCCCAAGAACGGTATTGGGTAGCTCCTGAACAGTGTTGTGTCCCCTTGCCTCCAGTAGGGGGTTCCATTTGCCACAAGGGCTGTATGGTGTCTTTTTTTTCCTTTTCTTTTTTCTTCTCAGTTAGTTGTGCTGATCTGTGAGAGGCCCATATAAGGATTTCCTCTACAGAAGTACCCCCCCCCCCCCCCTTCGCCCATGTGGTAGAGCCTGATCGATAGGGGGTTTTTGAGTCCGATTCGATGCCGATTTTAGAGTGGGGAAAACTCATCGATTACCAATATGGCAGCCGAAGTTGTGAATTTTTGATAAATAAAATGAAAATAAACCTTTTTGTGTGCCCGATCCACAGCCGTCTCAGTAAACCTGAGAAGACTGCATCGTGCTGCTCCAGCCTCAACAGCCCCGCTAATTAGCTTGTTTACCTTTAGCTCTGGAAGGGGGGGGAAAGAATGGTTCAAATTGTTTCGGTTCTGGGCCCCAGCCCCCTCTCATCAACGAGGTAAAAGAATAGTGTGTACCTCTGGTAAATCCAGAGGGAATGCTCGTTTGAAAAGGAATAAACGGTTAACAGCGGTTCAGTCTGTCGGTCCGTTTCAGTGGAGCTGGTCCTGAGCCCTGCGGTCTTGCGTCCGGTCGCGCGGTTCTTAAATTTTCATGAATAATGCATAAGCAAGCAGCGCGAAGGATGCTGGTCCCTATGGAACTGCTTGAGCTTTGCGCACTCGAGTCATTTCAAAGTTTAAGAATTTCACGCCTTGAAGCTTCCTGTGGGTTTGAAGGTCGCTTTGTATATAAATACTTTTTTAATAAAAACCCGCACATCTCCAGTAATATTTTTGTGCATAACCTTTTCCTTTTTTTTGTTGTTGATATAATTGGGTGTTATTATTTTCTCATAATTTATGCCGGTCCCTTGTTTTTCGGGCTATTTCGGTGCTCGAGCCAGACGGGCCAACCTGCCGTTTGGCGTAAAACAAGCTATTGAGTCATTAAGCCCTTCTCCTGTAGCTGTCTCTGTTAGGCCAGCTGGCAGCCGTCCAGCCTGCTAGCGCCAGTAAGCAGTTCCCTGTTCTGCACCAGCTGACTAGCCCTGTTGTGGAGTTAAAGTGTCTTGTGCCAGGTGTGTTTGACTGTGTCCTGTGCCAGGTGTGTTTGACTGTGTCCTGTGCCAGGTGTGTTTGACTGTGTCCTGTGCCAGGTGTGTTTGACTGTGTCCTGGAGAACTACCTGCAAGCGTGCATCTCGTCTGACGCCCACATTCCTGTGCTTGTTTGTTGGTTGTCGGTGCCCCTCTGCTCCTATCTGTAGATGTGTGTGTGTGTGTGTGTGTGTGAGAGAGAGAATCTGTAGATGTGTCTGCTAATCTGTGTGTGTTTGTGTTTTTGTAGGACTCTGTGTGTGTGTGTGTGTGTGTGCGTGACTGTGTGTGTGTGTGTGTGTGTGTGAGTGTGTGAGTGTGTGTGTGTGTGTGAGAATCTGTAGATGTGTCTGCTTATCTGTGTGTGTTTGTGTTTTTGTAGGAGTGTGTGTGTGTCTGTAGGACTGTGTGTGAGTGTATGTATGTGTGCGTGTGTGTGTGTGAGAGAGAGAGAGAGAATCTGTAGATGTCTGCTTATCTGTGTGTGTTTGTGTTTTTGTAGGACTGTGTGTGTGTGTGTGTCTGTAGGAGTGTGTGTGTGTGTCTGCGTGCACATCCTGCAGCTCTGCGGGATGCTGCAGCTCCTCCTGCTCTGTGTGAGTCACCCTGAGGTGCAGGAAGGGAGGCGGGGCTCGGTTCTGCTGGGTCTCATGGAGAAATAACCACGGTAACGGTGGAGTGAGACTGACCAATGAGACCTCACAGAGGAGGCCTGATGGAGCTTCTCTACAAAGCCTAAAACTAAAAAAATAAAAATAAAAAATAAAGTCACAAGGGAATAAGATGGATGGATTGATTGGTAGATTGCTGGATGGGGATTGGTTGATGGATGGATTGACTCTCAGGCCTTTTCACTGACCATCTTTTTACTCTCTCTCTCCCTCTCTGGCCCTGTGACTACACAGCTTCAGTGAAGACGTGCCCAAAGACTACAGGCAGGTGTCCCTGACTGGGGTGAAGCAGAGGTTTGAGGATGAAGCCTATCAGCATATCAGCAAGGAGAAGGTTAGCTTTGTGTCCTGCATTCCTTCCAGTCAATGTTTTTGTGCGTTGGGCTGGGCGTGGGGATTACTTCTCCATTTTAAAATGTTTGTGTGAACGTGTGGCAGCAGTGTGAGCGGTGTTTTTGTTTTTCAAAGCACTGGTGCACACTGATGTATTTAATTTAGGTGAGAATTAAGGTTTAAAATTTTTTTTTAGTTTTCACCAGCATTTCCTTGAAAATGGCAGCTTTCAGACTCATATTTGAGTTTTGTAGGGCATGCGAACCTGGCCCATGTGCTTCAGCAGCTGATTGCTCGTCTGTGGCTCCTCGTGTGCATGTCTGGGGTTGGCCGTTTGAAATCTTTGAGGACTTGTTTGGCGGGCTCGCTTTGTAAACATGTGCCCGCGGTTTGAGCGCATGTGTTGACATGACCGAAGAAAGCACATTCTCACAAACACGCCGGGCCTTGGAGCCGTTTTCAAGCTGTTGTCTAATTTCTGTAATCTCACATCATAAAATGCCTTTCTGAATATTTAAATCCCTTTATTGGATGAGTTTAGTGGTCATGTGACTGGAGAAAAAATCACATTTTTGAAAACTGCTCTGCTGAGAACTCCATAGACAACAGAACAGTCCTTCTGTAGGCAACGGATAGGGGCACACAAGCATGCGTCAGCCCAGCCTGTGATTGGTCCGTCCCTTCTGAAGGCGCTGTGGTATCACAGGTGTATTCGTGTCACTTCCTGTCTGAGCCCCGCTTCCAGGTGACCGTTGGCGGCAGCTGCTGTTGAATTGCTAACGCTGTGGTGGTGGGCGTGTATGAGAGGGTCTGTCTGACCTGTGCTGTGCTGACCTGTGCTGTTCTGTTCTGTTCTGCACAGGTGATGGGCTTTGGGGAGCTGTGTAACGTCCTGGGCGTGCCTGAGGTGGAGCAGTGGTCGTCCGGCCCGGATTCTGGCTCCCCAGCTGCCCAAACCGCCGACATGCACACCTTCCTCTCCTCCCCCACCGGAAACAAGAGGTACGCCCCGCCCCCCGCCCCCCTGGCCCACCCGGTCCACCCGGGCTCTCCCCTCCTTTACACGGGGTTTCAGTTCACCCGGCTGGGGGTGCAGTAGATTGATGCGCCCGCGCCGTGCGATCCCCGGTTTTTACGGCCGGCCTCTGGTGCCGGGACGGCTGTATCGGGACCACATCCGGGGAGACGTTGTCCAATCAGCCGTTATTGATGCCCGAGACGCCGTTGTGGGGCGCCGAAGCCCCCTGTGATGGATGAGCGACGTCGCGGCTGCCGGCGGCGGGATGAGAAACTCTAGTCCCCCGGCCTCTGCAGAGCTCGCCGGCTTGTGTGGGGCCATAATCTGCAATGCTGGTGTGTGTGGGGCGGGGTGTGCTGCCTATGCACTACAAGGATAGTGTGGAGTTTGTTTGTGTTCCTGCATTGTGGGCGTGCGTGCGTGTGTGCGGGAGCCTCACCCTCTGATTCTTCTCCAGGCGGCGAGAGGACAGCATGGAGACGCACAGAGGCAGCTTCTTGGCCACGCCCACGGCCGAGCTGTCCAACCCGGAGGAGACGCTGCTCGGGGACATCCTGGACTGGAGCCTGGACGCGTGCTGCTCAGGGTACGAGGGGGACCAGGAGAGCGAGGGGGAGAAGGACGCAGACGGTGAGTGTGAGCGCCCGCAGCGGTTTGTGTTGGCGCACCGTCGACGGCCAGCGGGTTAGTGGGTCTGTTGGGTGCTCTGAAACACGTTGTTGTTCCTGTATTGATGGACAGTGTCCCCACTCGGAGACAGATCTGTGTGTTTCTGTTGCTGACAGACAGTTTCCTCCTCCTCCTCTTCCCAGCATCCTTCAGCGCTGTGGTGCTCATGGAGCTGAAGGGGGCGCCAGAGGACGGCCGACGGCACTGCCGCGCCCTGTCCAGCGACGAGGAGAGCCTCTGCGAGCGGGAGGCGGAGGAGGAGGACGGCGACGGCGGCGAAGAGGAAGGCAGGAGCTGCTCCCGGTTGCGGGTGGGAGCGGGGGAGGCGTCGCCACGGACGCAGGGAGAAGAGCCCCTCCTCCACTCCTTCAGCACGGACCTCCACAGCTCGGGGTACTCCTCCGTGCAGAGCGCCAGCTCGCCCCCCTCCCAAGGCCCCTGCCCCCTCGCTGCCCTGAGCCCGCCCCCCCCGGGGGCCCTCGTCCCGACCTCGCCGCGCCCCCGCCCCTCCCCCTCGGAGCCGTCCCAGAAGCCCCGGGCCTGCGGCCGGGGGCAGGTGAAGAGGAAGAACGCCGCGGCGCACAGCGGGGGGGAGGCCGGGGAGGAAGAGGATGGGGTCGGCATCGGCTTCCTCGTCCTGTAGAGCGCTGACCAAAAACCCCCTGCTCTCCCCTCTGGGGCTCCGCGCACCCCTCTCCTTGTACCCGGGCGTTTTGAGGTGCCCGTTTCTCAGCCCGAGAGGAAGGATCGGATGTGGGTGCCAAGCAACGCTCGATTATCCGCACTGAGCTTTTAAAAAAATAAAAAAAATATTCAAAGTAGAGGGAGGTGATACTTGAAATCTGCGATGTTGTTCCTATTGACACTTGTTGTCTCTGCTCATTTCAGATCCACTACTTGACACTGATCAAGACATCCCAGAATTCCACAGTATTTAATGAAAAAAAAAAAATCCCAATTGTTGGATTTTTGTTACGGAAACCACTAGTTCTGTGTGTGTATGTGTGCATGTGCAACATCGCGTTTATCTTTTTAAAATTTTTTTGTTTTTTTTTACACTTTTGCAACTGCCTAATAACTCAGGTGCTCATCAACATCCAAACTGAAATCTCTACAACTGCCTTTGATCTGTATTTATACAGTGTGACATTTTCCTGATGTTACCAAATACTGCAATATTTTGATTGTATTTTCAGCCTCCGGTGGCCTACCCCTCCTTTCAACCAAGGGTTTCATTCATGAAGGATGGAACGGCCAGTGTTACTGATGTCTGAACTCAGTAGGTGCTGAACAATGATGTACACTCCATGTACAAGTCATTTTTACATCCATTTCTTTGCCTAGGTTTGTGTGAATTGTCTTTGATTTCTCGCTGTCATTCACCATCTTGGTTAATAGAAGCCGAGTGGGGGGGGGGCAGATTGTGAAGAGCAGATGATCAGTTTAGTCTACAGAAACACATCTACCTGTAATTTATGTGCATGTAATGCACATACACGCTTTCTTCGATTTGCTGGGTCTCTTGACTGTTGAACAAAAGGAGACAAAATCGCGCAGGTTTGTATACCGTAGAACAGGTATTCAGTTGCCATTCAGCGTCTCGCCAACGCACTCAAACTGTTTGTGCGCCGCTTGTTAAAACCGCCACGACCGCCGACGTACGGAAGCTTGGACAAACTGACCGCTACCATAGCGACGACTGTGACTACAGCCGGCGGCTGGTGACCACGCCCCCGATGTAACACGCGGAGATGTCTGGTGCTGTCTGTGGCACTTTTCAGTTTGGAAGTTCAGTTCAAACCGTGTTTGAGGCTAGAGTTTGTATTGCAACATTTGCTGTGCTAGAACAATCAGCTACTCTTGTCGAGTACGCGGTGAGGTTATAGGTGTTGCGCGTCCTTTCTGGAGGGAGTTTGAAAGGAATTTGTAACACTAAACGGCATTAAATGATTCATTTTTCAGAGATTCAAAGTACTGTACACCTGCCAATGTGGTCTCTGCAACGTTTGGGACAGGGGAGATGACCCTTATCCTCAAACTGTTGTAATTGTAAATGGTTGTGAATAGTTTTCTTTTGTGACTGTTTTGTACCTGATTTGTGTGTAAATATGTAAATGTGAGAAAGCTGTGACTAGCTGCTTTTACTTGAAACAGAAAAACTTTTTTTTTCATTCCGAAAAAAAAGAAAGAACTGCCACAGTGTACCTGAAGGTGGCGCTCTTGCTTCCTTCAGTGCTGTCTTTCTGGTCCCTTGCCCCACCCCAAAGTCTTACCTGTGTGTGAATTTATTTTTATGAAATGCTTCCCTCCAATAATAAACTTACTTGAAGGGATTATTTAAGAATTATAATGCCTTGACTAAACGGTGAAAAGAAAGTTTATTCCTTGAATCTCTGGCTGCGCTTGCGATGTGAGCTGAACCTAATGCTATGTTGTGTGTCTTTGTTTTTTTTATTGTACTGTGGAACTGTACATGCAAATGAAATGCAAACATCCTGACGTTGTGGTCCTTTCAGTAATCCGGGTAACAATCTGAACAAGAAGCCACTTGTTTTTTTAAAACAAATTGCCAATAAATGTGGAGGAAGAAAAAGCGATTGGTGATTTTGTTTTATTTAGCTGTAGGGGTTAGGGGAATAATGGGAAATTTTAGGGATGCCCCCACTCCATGTGTTAATGAGATTCACCCCACATACCTGGTCTTCACTAAAACCACACATATGCCGCTTTTCCGCCTCATGCTACTGGCTCAACTTGACTCGACTCTACTCAACTTTTTTGGTTTTCCATCGGGCAAAAGTTGTGGATAGTACCTGGTACTTTTTTGGTATCACGTCCGTCGACGTTGCGATTCCAAAAGGTGACGTGAAAACACTGCAGACCCCACTGATCGCTCAGAGCAATGCGCTTCATGCGGCGTTGCTAATGACGACCAGCTACGTTGATGGGGGCACTATCTGCAGTGGAAAACGAAGTACCTGGTACCAAAAGCGAGCAGAGTTGAGCCGGTACCATATGGTTGAAAAGCGGCTATATAGGGACACTGGCACAGACAAATGCAGCTATAGCAGGTTTGGGTTGCAAGAGTCAAAAGGCCCATTCTCTGGCATTGGTCTAATAATTAAATGACTTTCTGTGTGATGGTTCTTTTTCCAACTGAATTAGTTTCTCCCTTCGAGCTGTTTACCGAACAAATGTAAGAGGGGTGGAGATCACACCTGAGGACCTAATTGAAGCCAGAAACTGGTGGAAGAGCCTTTAAATTCAGAGACAAAGCAAATGACAATGATACAAACCTTTTATTGGTGTTTAGCAGACAGTCTTAGCCAGAGAGACTACTTAAAAATAATAATACATACACATTTATACGACCGGATATTTTACCAAAGTAATTCAGATGAAGTACCTTGCTCAAGGCTACAATGGTGTCGTCCTACCTGGGAATCAAACCTTTAGGTTACAAGCTCAGTTCCTTACCCATTATACTACACTGCTGCCCCATTGAAGACAAAGCTGGAATTTTGTGGCATTTGTATGTACACTGTCTTTATGTAAGAGTGTAAATGCTTTGAATTGTAAACTGCTAATAAAGGGAGGCTCCTTGTTTGAGTCTGAGGATTGCATTTGCCCCCTGGCTGGAGTGGGGTGCAAACTGGGGCACACGGGTGCCAGACCATAGTTTAATATGTGCCAATTATGTGTGTGCAGATGGATAGTTCAGCAATCCCACAATGACACAGACCAGCATCCACTGTTTTTTTACTGGTTCACTAGCCATTTCGAATGGGCACTGATTTTCTGAGTTCAAAGCAGGAGAATAGCCCCCCCCATCACCTTGATTTTATTGGATATTCCTCAAATTAACATGTTAATATCAACTGGCGATATGTTACATTCATACGGCCAGATAAGTGAGTCCGTAATTAGTTATAAATTATCATTTGGTTTCACATAATTAAAATATTCGGTATCACGCAAACAAGATGAGTTAAGTAGCAAGCAAGAATCTCCATTCTATCCTCAAAACTGACACAGGAACCGTAACTCGTTGCACACTCAACGGTAATTGAAGTAAACAGGGCAAGTGTTGTATGTCGACCAATGAGATGACTGCGTATTGTTTAATAACGACCATTTCACAAAGTTGAAGGTATTGGTTTCTGGTCACGTGACACAGGGCAAATTTCCAGGGAGATCACGTGACTCTTGTGTTGACGATTGTCTCATCTGCACAATGAATAGGGGCTCTGCCGGCGCTTGGTGCAATGTCATTATCCATAACTGAAATTTAAAGACCAAAACCTTTGTTGGGCATCGTCTGCGTACGAGGACAGCACCCCGAAGCTATATTCAGATGTTTTAAGTAAGATAAATTCGAATGCTAAGCAGCGCTAATATAAAAAGGGATTTTTTCAACGCCGACTGGAAAAGACATCCCATGAAGTTCAATAGACTGACGGCACATCCGTAAGGTAAGGTTGTCTTACAGACGTTTTATGTTATATAGATCTACGCACGTTATCTCTCTCGATACTCTTAGTAACAGATCTGTATGAATAGTAATACAATACAATATGCAAAATATATTTTGTTTTGTTCCTGAAATCTGTGGAAAGGGACTGACGGACATTTCATCCAATCGGTTAAGGCCGAAGAGCTTGAAGTGAACGTGTTGCAGAAAAGACAGGTGGATACAATAATGATTAGCTGTGTAGCCTGATGACCACATCGTGCCTACAAAAACCGTTACATTCGCTGTTTTTGTCAGTTATCGTGTAAAACAGTCAATGCATATTAATAGTTAGCCAGCTGGCAGTAGCCTACGGACGCAACAATGGCAATTACCTAGAACGCTTAGAGCATAAATAATATTATGTCGTGTGTGGGCCTACTAATCGTTAATCGTTTGAAGAAATTAATCATGATTGTGTTTGTTCGCCTGATAAGTAATGAATATAGTATACCTCGCGCACATCTTAACGAGATTAGTGATCCTGAGTTAAGGTCCACGTCAGCTTGCTAGTTCTGCAGCGCACAAATCTCATATTGTGGTTATCATACATGTATCAAAGCGAGCTTTCTTAAAATGTGAAGAAATGCATACATTACATTACATTACATTATAGGTTCTTAGCAGACGCTCTTATCCAGAGCGACTTACAACAAGTGCATTACAAAACTCAGAGACAAGTGCTTTACAACATTCCTGCAAGAGAGCTACAATAGGTATAACTTTGCTTAGGTATAAGTGTGAATTGTACACCCTAATTTTTTTTTTTTTTTTTTTTTTTTTTTAGAAAAAAAAAATGTTAGAGGGTAGTGGGGGGTGATGAGGTGAGATGTAGCTTGAAGAGGTGAGTCTTCAGTCTACGTTTGAAGACGGCCAGGGTCTTTGCTGTTCTGACTTGCACAGGAATAGATATTTTTGAAAAATGTAATCATATATTAGTTGTCACACGGTTCTCATTTAAGTAATTTTGAATTCTTAATATGCATGTTATTCATGTTTGCAGCCAATTTGTCTGTGGGACCCTGATAACACAATTGATACCAAGCGCTAATCGATCACCTATCATATGACCAAGCAGCACATGATTCGCTGAGGACCAGGGATAACGTGGGAGACACTGGAAGGACCCCAACGAAATTGTTTGTCTCGACGCAGTTCTTTTAAAAAGGAGACAAAGCGGTCAATACCTTTTTTTGAGAATACATGAACAAATATAGCAATTTTTTATGAGTCCGAGTGGAATGCAGTGCCTTATTTACTTAAGATTGGGTTTTGAACAGAGTACCTGCTGCACCATTTAAATTTCAGTTTGTGACTGGCGGGGGTTTACAGTGTCATTCTTCACCCAACCAACTGCCATTTTGTCCTCTCCTTACAACAGTCCAAACTCAGGACTTGCTGATCCACTCTAACCCTGTTGAACTGCATATTTTTCTCACATATTTAACTCACCACCCTGACAAACTAACAAATGTGTTTCTGCATCAGTCTACTGTTCTCCCAGTGGTTTGTCTTTTGCTCTCTCAGTTCTCGTTGCCCGTGTTTTTTATCTTCAGCTTTCCCCCGCTCGGTGGGACAGTTTTCCAGCTAAGAGCCATTTGTTCCATCAAATAATGTCCTTTGATTCTCTTGCCCCGATTAGCCACTGAGGCCCAGTCACAATCCGCATGACCGTGCAATCTTTTTACCGTTCTTAAATGTTTTCATGCTGGGAAATCAGAGTTCTTCTTTTTTTGCCACTGTTGTTTTTTCTTTGTTTTGTTTTTGTGAAATCTCAGATTTGTTGAGGCCTGCAATTTTACATGCATGCTGTTTGCGCAATTGTGATTCTGGCTTGTTCAGGCCAGCTCAGTTTCCTAAGGGGGGGGGGGGGGGGGGGGGGGGGTTGCCGGTTGCCGGTTGCTGAGAGACTCATATCAGATGTTTTGCTGTGTGAACACTTTATCATTATTTTTAAAGACATTTATTTGATCCTAATCTCCCTCTCGCACTCTCCCTCCTCCCAGGTTCTGTGAGATTGGCTGGCTTCACGCACTGTTTGCAGGATGACCGTGGTGCGGCAGTTCGGCCTGCTGCTATGGAAGAACTACATTCAGCAGGTGGGCAAGTGATGTGCAGTACAGGAATGCTCAAGAAATGAGGGGGGGGGGGGGAAATCCAGGAAACAGCAAGGGATTCTTTTTTTTTTTTGCTTTAAATACACACTTGCATACACATACACGTAATGTTTGTGCAGTCACCCCATACTTTTCAGTCGATTTCATACTTGATAAATGAGAGAAGCTTAGGGTGATGGGAAGTCTGTAGAGTAGCCTTTCTGCACTGTGGCCCCATCTTTCTCTGTGACCCTCTCTGCTTCTCCCCGGTCTGAATACAGTGAAAGATACATATACATATGGCGGGTGCACTGTCAGACCTTTAAAAACAAGCAGAGGTTTAGGATTACACCAGGATGTAGTGTCAGTGCTCTTTTATAAGATAAAAGCTTGTTTTGAACCGTTACCTGGGGCAGGTCTGGCCCTTCTGCCATGTGTGAGTGTGGGCTGAAGGTGGGGAGTAAGCCCAGCATATAGGCTATACGTAGTATGGCGGTTTATTTTTGAAAGATGCGAGACAAAAAAAGTAGAGATTTATAATTTTTACAATTACATTTTTGTTGTGAAGGTTTAAGAATGTGCTGGGGAGTTCTTGTGTGCAGACACGCCCCTAGCATGAGCCTGGTTGGGGCAGAATAGGCCTCTAGACCTCGTGTGTGGACTATGGGAATGGTCAGAACTAAAATCCCTGACACTGTTTAAAGTCCATCAAAGAGAAAGAAAAGAAAACCAGTCTATTAGGAGGCAAAGTCCTTTTGGTATTCAAGAAGCAATTTTTAAGTGTTTTTTTTTTTTTCCAGGGAACAATGCTAGCTACACACCTCAGATATTCCATAAACTTTATGCATGATGGCTTACCTCTTTTCCCCTATGGATGCTTTTCAAGAGAATCATTCCCGATCATATAAGCATGCGCCCGATATTCAGGGGGACAGTTCAGTTTAACAGCAGTAGTGCTTTGTCCTAAGATAAGTGCGACTTGAAATGCAAACATTAAGTAAGTGCGGGCGTTGGACTTGCTGATAAACGCCAGCTCATAAATGTGGGCCATGGTCTAAGATTGCTATGGCAACGGTGGGCAGGATCGGCCATTCCATGAGCTGTTCCCCGCCACTGTGAGGTCTGATGATAATAACCTGTCTGTGTGTGTGTGCACGTGTGTGTGTGTGTGTTTTGGCCCAATTCCTGCAGTGGGGGGTGGGGGGGGGGGGGTGGTGGTGGTAGAGTGTCTTTAGTTATAAACTGCCTAGCAACATGTCTGCCAATCCCTGTAGAGCCACTTTGTACCTGTTCTGTGGCATTCCTGCATGCTTACAAAGAGTGCCGAAGACCCGGATAGACTTGTTTTTGCCCGAGTGGTGGGGGTGCCCGACGGCTTGGACCGCGCGATCCATCCGTGTGTGTGTGTGTGTGCGCGCACGTGTGTGTGTGTGTGTTTGCGCTTGAGTGCATGCACGTGTTTGTGTTCGTGTACATGAGCGTGCGCTCATGTTTGCGTGTCATAGTTTACTAGTCACTAGTTACTAGTGTTCGCATCGCTCCAGACATGCCTGTGACATGTCCCCCCTGCATCACCCCCCTTCTCTTCCAGCGGAGGGAATTTATTTAAGCGTCTGAAGGGACAAGCTTGAGAATGTTCAGGGACAGAACCTGAATTCTGCTCCCTGGGGATAGGGGGATGAACACCTTGTCATTGGGAGAGAAGCAGGTCGGCGTTTAAAAAAAAAAAATATATATTTTTTTAAAACACACATCTTTTCCTGACATCCCAGAATGCTGATGATACACTTCTCTCGGAATATGGCTCACGCTGTAGAATCATCTGCGGTGAATCATAAAGGTGTCCGTTACATTCGGGGCTGGGATAATGGACGAGGCGGTGCTGGCGGTGTGGAATTTACAGGAAGTGAGCGTGAGTGCGAGGACACCGGCCCCTCCGTCCCGTCTCGACCTCTGACACCCGCAGGGTGTGCAGTTTTCAGCGCTCCGTTGGTCAGTTAAAATGGCGGCGGATGATACGATGGTCATGGCCTCTCCGTGTTTCTGGGGTCGTCCTCCGGCTTTCCCAGGCTCAGGAGCGCTGAGCAGCGCTGGTCTGTAGGCGGTCCAGCTCTGTGTCCGGCCTGCTCACGGAGCTCCAGGCCTCGGTGGCCATTTTGTGTGATGTGGAAAGCTACGTGTTATTGGCGCTGTGCGTTTTTGCCCCGCCCCTATTCCGACTCTCGTCCTCAGAGTGCCGTGGGTCCCCCGATCGCCACTTTCTCCTCTCTCCTTCTTTGGGTTTCCCTTTGAATAATGCTACAGTTGTAGTAATATAGGTTCTGTGTGTGGTGGTGTTTTCTTTAGTTACTGTACAAGCTGTCGTTTGTTAGGTTGCCATTGCTCTCACTGATTATACATGGGCCTTCTGTGCCTTCATGGTGATGCATTTATACAATCCTGAGAATAGCACTGATGTTCTCCACTGGACCGTAAGTCACTTTGGATAAGAGTGTCTGCTAAGTGTAGTGTAATGTAATGTGATGTGTGAATGGCTGTCAGAGTGTGCTTCTCCTAACCCTAACACCCCCCTCTTCCCACCCCCCACGCAGAAGCGGCAGATCCTCGTGACCCTGGTGGAGATCGCCCTCCCCCTGCTCTTCTCCGCCATCCTCATCGTGCTGCGCCAGAAGATCCCCTTCATCAACTACCCCAACACCACCGTCTACCACAGCTTCTCTGTGGACGGTCCGCCCCCCCCACCTCCTCCCTGGCCACTTCCAGCTGGCGTACGTGCCCAGCAATGCCAGCGTGGTGCGCCAGGTGGCCAAGGACGTGCAGCGCAGCCTGGGCGCCTGGGTCATCAGCTCGGGTGAGTCCCGCAGGAAGCGATGCGCCTGCGCCCCACAGGAAGTGATGCGCCGGCCTTGTGCAGGAAGTGATGGTAACCTGTGGTTACCGTGCTGCCTGGGCTTTTGATGTGGTTGTAGGTCTTGTGTTGCTTTTCCGCTCGCTTGTTAAATTTTGCAGAACAAAGTCAGTTTGCCTCGCGCACCTGTCGGAACCAATTCATTTAGCGAATGTTTGTGGCGTGCGCGTGCGCGTGCGCTATGCGTGCTTGTACATGTACCATATGTTTTATACGAAGTTGTCCTTGAAATACCTTTTAGCTGAATAACCTGTAGCAATCCCAATAATGGCTGTCTGGTTTCACGCTAGCCTTTAGCTGTGGAGCAGAGGAAGCTGGCTTACTTAGTTCCATAACCACGGCGGTGCGGAGTGAACCCCACACCGCTGTACGCCGTGTTGTGAAGGGTGTCCTGGCTCGCCGTACTGCCGTTTGATTCTGGGTGCGCGGGTTCAAGTCCCAGGCGAGACGCAGCCGCTAGCCTGGAGCAAGGTGATTTGCCCCCTGTTAAATAACCGTTTAAATGCGTTGCAGGATTTTTATGCAGATGCTGGTATTGGTATCGCTCCCTTGGGTGAGGGCACTCTCATCTGCCTGTCAGTCACAATAAAAACAGTAATGATGATGATAGTCATTGTAGTGGCGACGTCCTTCAGGTTCGGCGTGCGTGCAGATTGTGCCCTGTGAGTCAGAGCGCTCTCTCTCTCTGATTGGTCTTAATTGGTGAGGAGAGAGTAATGTGCGCTGGTCACTGCAGTGAGTCACCAGCATGGCTCACTCAGGACTCACACTGTTCTGTGTCATCCATCAAACGGACTGCCTTCGCCGTGGACTCCAGATGGCTGAATTTAGCATTGGTTTGTGTGTGCGTTCTCAATAACCGAAAGCATTGAATTATTGAAGCTATGCATATTGCATGGGTTACCTGGGGTTTGGAAACGCAGCCACTGCCTTGCGTTTCTGTTGCATTCGCTGTGCAGCAAGCTTGTGATCGCTACAGACGTATTCACGCAAACTGATCTCAATGATCACAGTGAGGCCTGTGTATGTGGTGTGTGTGCACGTGGTGTGTTTTATGTGTGTGTGTGTGTGTGTGTGTGTGTGTGTGTGTGTGTGTGTGGTGTGTGTGTGTGTGTGTGTGTGTGTGTGTGTGTGTGTGTGTGTGTGTGTGTGTGTGTGTGTGTGTGTGTGCATGCAGTCTGTTTTGTGTGTGTGTGTGTGTGCAGTCTGTTGTGTGTGTGTGTGTGTGTGTGTGTATGCAGTCTGTTGTGTGTGTGTGTGTGTGTGTGTGTGTGTGTGTGTGTGTGTGTGTGTGTGTGTGTATGTGTGCATGCAGTCTGTTTTGTGTGTGTGTGTGTGTGTGTGTGTGTGTGTGTGTGTTTACCCTCTCTCTGTAATCTCGTGAGAGTCAGCTCCTCCGTGGGCAGGACACTGAGGGACTGTAACGGCTGTGTTTGTGTCCTGAACAGAAAGGGCGAACGGGTAGAAAAACGAGACGGCCGCTGTAAACCGACTCTCTCGCCGGTTTTTGACTTCCCTGAGGTGAAGCCTGTCCCTGGCTACAGCTGCAGGGTTGCCGTGGTGTCGTCCCCGGAGTCATGGAAACCACAGTTACCATAGACCCCTGCTCGGCACCATGGAATCTCAGCTGGAAAAATTCCAAATGAGTCCCCCCTGCGAGAAACAGAGAAGGAAACCCCTCCCCCACTTTTACTCATGCCTGCTGCTGCCGGTGTTTTTACACTATCAGAGGTGCGCATTAAGAATGCACACCTGTTTACCTGAACCTTTTGATCTCATTGCTGCGGAGGCCACACCTGAGGCAGGCCCCGCCCAAGCCCCGCCCCTTACCACGCGCCTAAGTAAGGGGGAGGAGCCCAGCCTGCTCGCCCAGTTCCAGCCCCTCCCACATGTTTACCAAGCCCAGAGCTGCACGCCCTGGTGCCCTCTGGGATATCGATGGTTCCGCGTTCAGCCCGATGTGAACGGGGAGGGGGGGGGGGCAGTGCTGCCAGTGTGTTTGCGTTCAGGAATACGTGGCAGCGTAGCGAGCCGTGCCTGCCTGCTCTCGCTGCCTTTGTCCTGGCGGGCGGTGTTGTACGGTACTGGAGCTGAACTCCCAGACTGGCCGGGCTGGGCAGGGCTGGGCGGGGCTGTATTGACCTGTGTACTGGAAATGTAGGTCACCCCCCCTCCCCGTGGTCTTTTAGGCACTGTGTGTGTGAGCGTGTATGTGCACACGTTTCTGTTTCTGTTTGTGTGAGATTGTATGTGTCTAAGTGCATGTGTGTGTGTTTGTGTGCGTGTGTGTGTTTGTTTGTTTTATCTGAGTCATAAGGCCCTCAGCTGTGTCATGAGTTCAAGCCTCCCAGCTCCGGCCCTCTGCCTCCATTAACCCCCCCAGTTCTCAGTGTGTGGTGTTATTGAGCCTTCCCCTCTCCACTTCCCCCTCCGTCCAACACACTGCCTGCTCTAAAATGTACCACGACGGAGAGAAAAAGCAACACTTGCTCAAACTGGACATTTTAAACTTAAAAGGGCATTTGACTCTCCTGTGGAATAGAAGTTCCCTTTGTACGGGATTCCTAACTGCCGTCGTTTGGATAAAGCGGCATTACGAACAGGAGAGAGAAGTGTTAGCCAGCTGTCGTCTGATAAACAGAGAGCTCACATGCTCTTCTTTGCTTCTGGCAGATTCATAGCCGAGTTCTTTAAGGATGAAATGCATCCTGGCTGTATCGAGTTACTGTAGCTGTAGCTTTGCTTCCAGTGAGCTGGCTGAAGGCTTCCGTAGCTTCTTGGCTGGGTCAGTGGGCACGCCTCGGCTATCTGATGCATTAACATTCTGCACGGGCCTGCCCTGTATACTGTTGAGTCAGACATTTTGCTAATCTTGTTGACACTAAATAAACTATTAGTGTATCATGGCTGTCCTTTTGGCAACAGTGTGTCCAGGTTCACAAGCCAGCACTGAGGACTAAATTTGTCCAGTTATTTAAATGGCTGCACATGCACATACGTGTGCTGATTAGTTTCTATGACGTGTTATGGAAATGTGAAGAAATATTTCTCAGATAAGAGGGACTGCTGTGGGGGGGGGGGGGGGGGGGGGGGGCAGTGGGAAGTGTATTCAGTCTTCCTCAAGCTAACGTCGGGTCCTGTGTGTGTGTGTGTGTGTGTGTTTGTGTGTGTGTGTGTGTGTGTGTGTGTGTGTGTGTGTGTGACTGTATGTGTGTGTGTGTGTGTGTGTGTCTGCAGTCCGCGGCTTCGAGACGGAGCAGGAGTTTGAGGACTTTGTGCGGAGGGACCCGCAGTCTGGAGCGGTCCTGGCTGCCGTGGTGTTCGACCACACCTTCACCCGCAGCGACGAGGCGCTTCCTCTGCAGGTGAGCGAGGGGGGGGGGGGTGACCGGGGGCGTGGGGAGCTCTTCAGAAGCTTCCGGAAGGTGAGGACCTGGCTCCCGTTCGAACGTAGCGTCATTACTTCCTGGTGTATCATGTGGTGCGATTGTGTTCTGTTCTGGATAATAGAAGGGTGTCCATTGGGGCGATTGGGTTGCGTTCTAGATTTTAAGCACTTATCCTGTGAAGTGGCTTGTAACCTGGAATTGGGTCTTGTGCTGGATTGGCTGCGTGCGCTTCACAGGACAGATAGAGGACGTGTTTAGATCAGGGGCAGCGGGTTCCCCAAGGGAAATGGGGAGGACTCGATGACTCCTGGGCAGAAGAAGGCCTGTGTTATGCTGCTTTCGTGAAGAAGGGTGAAGCCTGTGGACCGAGCAGACTGAGCAGCTCTGTTAAACTCAGACTGGGCCTGTGTGTGGACCTCTGCGGCATGGTCGCCGTGCTCACTGGGGGGGGGCTCTTTGTTTTAACCCACCAAGAAGATCCCTGTAGTTTGGGGATTGTGGTCGAGCGCGAGAGTGCCACAGACTCTGGCGGGGTGAAGGGGGGGAGAGAGTGCCACAGGTGCAGGCGGGGTGAAGGGGGGGGGGGGGGGGGGGGGGGAGAGAGTGCCACAGGCGCAGGAGGGGTGAAGGGTGGGGGGTGGGTCCCTGATTTGCATGCAGAAGAGAGTCTTGCAGTCTGGCAGAGGGATCAGCTGGGGAAATGAAACTTCTCTGGCTAATTTTATACTTCAGTATGAAACTTTTTTTTTTTAACGTTTTTGTAAAAGAATGACTCATGCATCGCTCTTAATATGAGCTTTTTTCTCTCTTTCTCGCTCATTCCTTTTGCTCTTTATCTCTCTCTGGTTTTGGTTGCTTTCTTTGCCGGGGGTGGATGAATACAAGCATGCAGCTCTCATTGTGGAGGCTCAGTTTTATCTGAGGATGTGACGTTGATTGGGAGATACGGAAGTCTGAAGCGTCCCGTGAGAGAGACCTCACTCCCTTTCTGTCTCTCTCTCCCTCTCTCTCTCTCCCTCCCCCTCCCCCTTTCTCTCTCTCTCTCTCTCCCTCTCTCTCCCCCTCCCTCTCTCCCTCCCCCTCCCCCTTTCTCTCTCTCCCTATCTCTCCCCTCCCTCTCTCTCCCCCCTCTCTCTCTCTCTCCCCCCTCCCTCTCTCTCTCTCTCTCTCTCTCTCTCTCTTTCTCCCCCTCCCCCTCTCTCTCTCTCTCCCCCTCCCCCTTTCTCTCTCTCCCTATCTCTCCCCCTCCCCCTTTCTCTCTCTCTCTCTCCCTCCCCCTCCCCCTTTCTCTCTCTCCCTCCCCCTCCCTCCCTCTCCCTCTCTCCCCCCCTCTCTCTCTCTCCCCCACTCCCTCTCTCCTCTCCTCTCCCCCCCCTCCCTTTCTCCCCCCTCCCCCCTCTCTCTCTCTCTCCCCCCCTCCCTTCTCGCTCTCCTCTCTCTCCCTCCCTCCTCTCTCTCTCTCTCTCTCTTCTCCCCTCTCTCTCTCTCCCTCCCTCCCTCCCTCCCTCCTTCAGGTGAAGTACCACCTGCGGCTCAAGTACAGCCCGCGCAATGCCCCTGCCAAGGAGAAGACCGAGCTGAACCCAACAACGACCTGGACTGGCACACGCTCAGCCTGTTCCCCCTGTTCCAGCTGCGGGTCCTCGGAGCAGCACAGCCCGCAGGGGGGCACCCCGGGTGAGGGCGCGCGCTACGCCCGGGGGGCGGGGGGGGGGCGGTGTGCCAGGTCAGGGTTTAGCTGGAGGCAGTGTTGCAGTGTGTGGCGTGGACAGCATGATGCACATTCAGGCCCTGTATGGCAGGGTGATTACCCCCTGCCTACAGTGGCTTGGCAAGCGCTCTTATTCAGAGTGATGTACCAGAGGACAGAACTGCGGTGTTGCTCTCAGGAATACGAAAAAAAACAGGAATTACTTTATTTATTTTTGAATTCAGTGGTTCTTCTCCATTCCAAACAAAACACGCTTCAGTCCTTGGATCAAAGTCTTTAGCATACAGGAGTGTTTGTCAAAAAGCACGTGTGATCTCACCAGCTGGATTAGAACCGTTACATAGTACCGTATTTATCACCGGTTCTGGTCTGTGAATGGTGCATTTTCTCCAGCCCTGTTACTGAACAGGCACGTTGCATGATCCGTCTCTCAATAAGCTATGCTTAAGAAGCAAGCTTAAATAGTCAGCTGTGAAATCTGCACAAAGCAGAAAACAGACATTTTAGTGCACTTCGATCAATCCAAGGCAATCAGAGACTATTTTTGTTGGGTATTGTTCGTTTCTTTATATAATCAGAGCTTAAGTGTCTCGAGATTTTGCCAAATAGTGCCCTTAATGTGCAACGATACACCAACTTGAAGATCTGTGAGGAGATCTTTCTAGAAGGGCAGGCTGGAGGGGATGACTCGATGCGAGCCCATTTTTCCGCTCAGAGAAGTATTTGTGGAAGAGCTGCGGATGGAGCAGAAGAGGTGTGTGAGAGGGACAGAGATCGCTTCGCCGTTTGATTGAAAGGGAAAAATCCAGGGGCTGTCCTCATTAACAGCCGTTTCCATGGCGACTTGTACTGTGATGGGTGTCCTGGAGCCGTGGAAATGGAACTTGGGGCGCGGGGGGTTTGCCGAACCCTTGCTGTTGGTGGCCCGTATCGATCCACGCCTTTTGATTACAATCACCCCCCCCCCCCCCCACCCCCGCCGCAGCAGGACGACTCTTAAAAGGCAACGATTCCGTCTCCTGCCACACCGCTCCCTCCCCCCGAGTCTCGTTAATGGGTCCCGCGATGG